>NC_068444.1:20582434-20739934 GCF_023373465.1 Oncorhynchus keta | reverse complement strand
CACAATGACAACAGAAAGTGAATACATTTCTCTCAGGTGCATTAACATCAATATACAGTATGATCAATATCATTAGCCTCTATGAAAACAGCCTCAAGGTGTGCTAGCAGATTCCAGATCCCCTGACCTGAGTGCACCTACCAACAGAGTCACTTCATTCTATTTGTATGAATAACTCATAACCAGTGCACCTACCAACAATCACTCACAACCATGACATGGATGAGCTCACCCACATACGGTAGAGTAGGGATGTGAGGACATTTTGACAGTCCACAATGATTCATAGTCACCAACAACAGGCCATCTAGAGAGAACCAGCTTCGTCATTATGATGCAAATTACAAATTAGCAACATAATGATCCCCATCAATTTCAGTGTATTTCATTTTCAATGAATGAAATGAATTGGCAATGGCCAATGCGGCCTCTGTAATGAACTCTAAATGTTTGATAACAGCGGATTAATAACTGAGCTACACTGCACTTTTGGGAGCCATTTGCACCGACTGAATGGGAAGCTGATTAGATATCAGACAGCCCTCTTTGTGTTCCGAGTGCTGTCCAAATTATAATCCATCTTCCATCAGCTTTCTCTGATAGGCCTCTCCACTGTTCCCCTTCATATCATTCTCTCCCATTCTCTCTCTAATTTTTATTTCTCTTTCTCAATGTCGAGCTCTCTCTCTCTCTCATTTTCTCGTTATCCCTCTCTCTCTGTGCTAATGCCCTCTTTAGATTAAGTACTTTTAAACTTTCACCTCATCTATTTCTCCTCTATTCCTTTATACCTTTACCTAACTTAGTGGCTCATGTTCTGACTTTAGGTTCCTGTGCACAATGTAATGGCCGACTCCAGCTCATGAGAAACCCTGGACTAAAGCACTAGAGCAGGTATGCTAACAACAGACATAGGCTGTGTCCTAAATAGCATCATATTCCCTATATAGTGCACAACTTTTGACCAGGGCCCATAGGGACTAAATAGAGGTAAAAACAATATATATACTGTACATAGGCACTCTATATGAAATAGGCTGCCATTTGAGTCATAGTCACAAATGCAAGGACAGGAGAAGAGAGTGCAGTAGTGCAGGTAAGCAGCTAACAATGCTAGCAGACACTCAAGGACAAGACGAGAGGAGAGCAAGCGCCGCTAGGAGATTGAGTGTGACTGAGCCTAGCAACAGATTAGCTTTGCCCGTGACAAGCCAAGTTATCCTTGTAGACAGGTGTGAAGAAGGCGCTGGCCTTGTGTGCACAAGCCACCGGCTGACACGCTGGCGACACTCCCCTCCCCCAGCTAACATTGTGAAAGGAGAGAGAGGAGAGTTTACAGTGGGTTAGCTACTTGTGTTACATTTTCGATCTATTCTTTGGTTCAGGGTCAAAGATTCGACAGGGGAGATAATGTGGTGGCTGGTGGTGTGAATAGGAGGAGGTGGGGGAGGAGGAGGGAGGAAGAGCGGTAGAGAGAGGGAGCGAGAAAGAAGAGAGAGGAGAGGTAGAGAGAGGTAGCTAGAAAGAGAAACAGAGAGAGTGACTTTTTCATATGGAGCCGTGTTCATATGCAGCCAGTCAAGCAACCTCTCCCTGACCTCGCCCGCCGTCTTGTCAACCGTTGCCCGCGGTGAGGGTGGCGGTGACAGAGGTAAGGGAGAACACAGGAGGGCTATGTCAGACACTCCATGATTGGTTCATACAACTGGGTTGTGACAACGCTGTTGTCCTCACTTGTCCTTATTCAGAGTGAAGATCAAGCGTGCACAACTTGTACTTTCGCTTTAAATCATTCCAAAAAGGTCAAATAAGGGGAGCTTATATTTGGCCTGTTTCACACATGGACAAGTGTGTAACCTGTACAGTGTGTGGTGAAATGGAAATGTGTTTTTTGTCTATCCCACTCCTCCTGCCAGGTCACCCGTGATACAAGGCAGTATTCGATGTCCATCCATGTCTGAGGACACCGGGAGATGATGTGGAAACCGGCCACTAGGGGCAACAGTGAGTGCTTTTACCTGATTCCTTAAGTTATTACTTACATACACATACAAACAGCTACATCATACAAACATCATTACATCACACCTGGTCAGACCCACTAGCCACCACCCCTACAGTATATCCCTTATTACTTTCTGCCACATGGCCTTAAACTGCACCATGTTTTTTCTCTCCATTGCCCACACTCTTTAGATGTTTTGATAATAAAGCATTTGACCTTTCCATTGAGTGAACTACGGAGGATTGGCTGATTTCCAGTTTTTGAGTATACGTTTTTTAAAGATAATAGATGAGAAGAGTATTGTCCAACCAATTGAGTATCTCACTGCACCCTCATATATCATGTCTTTAAATATACAGACAGACAAATTAAAAGTACATTTACATTGCAGTACCTCTGACATCCATCTTTCCAACTCCGCCCATAACCTTTTTCATTTTGAAACATTCCCAGAAGGCATGAATTATTGAGTCATTAGTAGTTTTACACTTCAGACATGACTCTGCCATTGTGCTGTAGAATTTGTCTCTTATATAATAAATTCAATACATTAACCTTTTGCGACTCTATTGGCAGTATTTTCATTTTTGGAGAAAAAAAACGTTCCCGTTTTAAACGGGATATTTTTTCAGGACAAGATGTTAGAATATGCATATAATTGACAGCTTTGGATAGAAAACAATCTAACGTTTCCAAAACTGTAAAGATATTGTCTGTGAGTATAACAGAACTGATGTTGCAGGCGAAAGCCTGAGAAAAATCCAATCCGGAAGTGCTCCATATTTTGAAAGCGCTGCGTTCCAATGAGTCCCTATTGAGCTGTGAATGTGCTATCAGCCAGCTTACGCTTTCTACGTATTCCCCAGGGTGTCTAGAGCATTGTGACGTAGTTTTACGCATTTACATTGAAAAATAGCCGTAGGCGGCTACATTGCGTAAGTGGTCACCTGATGGCTCCCAGGGTGACTCTCGCGTAAAATACAGAGGTAGCCATTACTCCAATCTGTCCTACTGAAAAAAGAATTGTCCCGACGGATATATTATCGAATAGATATTTGAAAAACACCTTGAGGATTGATTATAAACAAAGTTTGCCATTTTTCTGTTGATATTATAGAGCTAATTTGGAATATTTTTTGGCGGTTTTCGTGACTGCAATTTTCGGGCGATTTCTCAGCCAAATTTCGCCTTTGGCTATCTACCTGGGAGTCTCATGAGTGAAAACATCCGAAGTTCAACAAAGGTAAATGATTTAATTAAAAGCATATTAGGAAAATCTGAGATGACAGGGTCATTAACAAAAGGCAAAGCTGTGTCTCAATATATTTCATTTGTGATTTTCATGAATAGGAATATTTTCTAGGGATATTTATGTCCGTTGCATTATGCTAATTAGTTTCAGGCGATGATTACGCTCCCGCATGCGGGATCTGGAGTCAGTAGAGGTTTTAATGTATACTGGATTAAGCGTGCATTTTCATTAACTGTAATTTTGTTAGTTATGTTCCAACATTCCCTCCATCTTGTGTCAATATCAGTTATTTTTATATCTTGGTTCCAATAGTTTATATTTGTTTCTACGAGATTGTCTGTTGTATAGGCTCACTGCAAGATTTTGTATGCAGTAAAAAAACATTTCAAATTTACATTTTGTGATATTAAACTTTTAAGTTGGATTTATTTGAAAATATTGGTCAACCCAAAATTGCTTTTTAAAGATGTCTAGGAAATACATAGATTTCCTATTACCAAGTCATTTACGGTTTCTATGTGTTTAGTTTGAATTGGTATTACCGAAAACAAATGTATACATTTTGGCAGCCATGCCATTCTAAAGAGGTTCATTCTAACTGTAAGATTTAGGATAAGAATATTCCATGTAATTAGATCTGCTTTCATATGGTTGAGTAATTTGAATAAATCATTATATATTTGTTGTTTGTTTTCACTTATTAAGCATCCTAAGTATTTCATATTTTTTTGTGGTCCACATAAAGGATTGCTGAAGATTGTGAGTTTTTTTTCTTATATTGCCATTATTTACTTTTTTCCCACGTAAATTTTATAACCTGAGATTTTTGAGTATTAAAAAATGGTCAGGTTCATCAGGAGATCATCTGCAAATCATTTCAGTTTAAATTCATGTTTACCAATACTGATACCTGTTACGTTTGGGTCCTGTCTAATTCTTTCTGCAAGTGGTTACAATTGCCAGGGGGTCGGGGGGACATCCTAGTCTAGTGCCCCCTTCTAAAGCAATTCATCAGATAATGTATTATTTGTGTATATTTTTCTTTAGGACATTTACACAATATGTTTTATAAAATATATATTTTAAGCTGGAAAGTTTAAAGTTTCCAATGTTTTGAATAGAAAAGGCCATTCAACACAATCAAAAGCCTTTTTTCGGCATCAACAGCCATTATTGATTCATCTATATCTGTCTCTCCAAAGGCTGCAAGTTCAAATCCAGCGATAGAAAGTGGTTTTTAAGATTTTGTTTTAAGCCTATCCCAAACCTTAAGCCTGACCTTAAAAATATGGAGTTAATGACTAAACGTAAACACTTTCAATTTGACGTTTGCAACAATCTTGAAATAATTTGTTTGAAAAACATGGATGAACGTCTGTTTCTGACGTGAGACTGTGAGAGCTAGTTGCATGAGACACCCTCGGCGAGTGGGGTCACGGCATGGGATCAGACATTATCGAAGGTGACCCGAGAGAAACTAGGGTTAAATGCCTTGCTCAAGGGCAGATGTTTTTTACCTAGTCGTTTCAGCTTTTCGGTTACTGGCCCAATGTTCTAACTGCTAGGCTGCATGCCAATGGGAGTCAATGGGAGACAGAATACCACAAACTCAGTCTCCCTGTCCCTTCTGACACCCCCCATCCATCATTGATGTGTTGCAGATATTATATAGAACCAGTGGGCAACAACAACACATCACTGATCTTATGGAAACGTATCTCAATGTACCACTAGGGATGAACGAGAGATTTATAGAGATAATAGAAATGCATTACTTTTGCCTGCTGCATGTCTTGAATCTATCAGTTTGTTCTTCTACTCTCTATACTAATCTCATGAAACATAAGCTCTTCTCCTGTCCTTCTTCACCCCAAGCATCTGTTGTACAGTACAGTACAATTAGCACATAATGCATGCCAATAGGGACCAAATTTGGAAGACATAAAGATATAGAAGAAGGAAATAATGGGACAGAGTTGCTCCGCAACAACAAAGACATGAACATCAGATGAACCTTGTAGCTAACTCACTATGTTATGACAAGGATTAAGGATTTTATACTTTGATATATATTTTTCCCTCTTCTTTTTTTTGTGTGTCAGTTTCATTTGATATTCCTACAAGTTTAATGAACAGAGGGTGAAAGAAAAGGACATGAGCTAAAACGATTTATAGATAAGATGAAGATTACTTTATTGGTCAATTGCACACAAGGTCCAAGCGAAATTTGACTTCCGTTTTTAACCCAAATTCCCAATTATTTCCTGTCCGAACACGGGATTAAAACTGTAGTACATTTTTCGTTATTACAGCGAATGAAGGATTCATTTATCTTCAATGAGCGGACTGGTCTGGGGGGGAGGGAGTACCGTACAGTGAGATTCACTTCTTAGCAGACTGGTCTGGGGGGGAGGGAGTACCGTACAGTGAGATTCACTACTTAGCAGACTGGTCTGGGGGAGGGAGTATAGAGTTCAGAGAACAGTGATATTCACTACATAACACACTGGGATGGGGAGGGAGTATAGAGTTCAGAGAACAGTGAGATTCACTACATAACACACTGAGATGGGCAGGGAGTATAGAGTTCAGAGAACAGTGAGATTCACAACTTAGCGTTGTATTAGGGCTCTTGTCTGTATTGTGCTGACACTGATGTGTCTTTGTCCAGACAGATTAACCTTCATTAAGGATTATCAGACTAATAGTCCAGCGCCCAATGAGGTCTATCAAACTATACACACAACCCATGAATCATCAGTTAGTGTCATTACCAGTAGATATACAGTGGCCAATCTATATACTGTAACCTAATACCAACCCTAAATGTACAGTACATTAAGGCTTATTTGTAACGGTTTAGATCGGACCAAAGCGCAGCGTGGTAAGTGTCCATATTTTAATTAAATATAACTGAACACTATATACAAAAGAACAGGAGAAATAAATGAAAACTGAAACAGTTCTGTATGGTAAAACACAGACACAGAAAACAGAAAATAACTACCCACAACGCATAGTGGGAAAACAGCCTAAGTATGGTTCTCAATCAGAGACAATGATCGACAGCTGCCTCTGATTGGGAACCATACCAGGCCAAACACAGAAATACAAAACCTAGAATACACAACATAGAATGCCCACCCCAACTCACGCCCTGACCAAACTAAAACAGAGACATAAAAAAAGGAACTAAGGTCAGGACGTGACGTTATTAGTCTGTACTCCAGCACCAATGGTGTCTATGAAACACAACCCATGGAACAACCTCTGAATCCTGTGAGTCACTGGTTAGCGTCACACATGCAGTAGATGTACAATACGCATTTTATATAACCTAAAACCAACCCTAAATGTACGTTAAGGATTATTAGAGTCGTCCAACACAATCAGACACCTGACCCATGGAACAACCCATCAGTTATCGGTTAGCCTTACTCATGCAGTAAATATACTGTAGGTCCACCATTTTATGGGTTTTGTTTGGTACGTAGGTCTATCGCTCTGCTGTTTTTAAATAGAGCAGAGCAGGGATTTCTACCCGGTATTTACAGTTGAAGTTGGAAGTTAACATACACTTATGTTGGAGTCATTAAAACTCGTTTTTCAACCACTCCACAAATTTCTTGTTAACAAACTATAGTTTTGGCAAGTCGGTTAGGATATCTACTTTGTGCATGACACAAGTAATTTTTCCAACATCTGTTTACAGACAGATTATTTAACTTAGAATTCACTGTATCACAATTCCAGTGGGTCAGAAGTTTACATACACTAAGTTGACTGTGCCTTTAAACAGCTTGGAAAATTCCAGAAAATGATGTCTTGGCTTTAGAAGCTTCTAATAGGCTAATTGACATCATTTGAGTCAATTGGAGATGTACCCGTGGATGTATTTCAAGGTCTACCTTCAAACTCAGTGCCTCTTTGCTTGACATCATGGGACAATCTAAAGAAATCAGACCTCAGAAAAAAAGACCTAAGAAAAAATTGTAGACCTCCACAAGTCTGGTTCATCCTTGGGAGCAATTTCCAAATGCCTGAAGGTACCAAGTTCATCTGTACAAACAATAGTACGCAAGTATAAACACCATGGGACCACGTAGCCGTCATGCCGCTCAGGAAGGAGACGCGTTCTGTCTCCTAGAGATGAACGTACTTTGGTGCGAAAAGTTCAAATCAATCCCAGAACAACAGTAAAGGAACTTGTGAAGATGCTGGAGGAAACGGGTACATAAGTATCTATATCCACAGTAAAACAAGTCCTATATCGACATAACCTGAAAGGCTGCTCAGATTACGGTTTGCAACTGCACATGGGGACAAAGATCGTACTTTTTTTGGTCTGATGAAACAAAAATAGAACTGTTTGGCCATCATGACCATCATCATGTTTGGAGGAAAAAGGGGGAGGCTTGCAAGCCGAAGAACACCATCCCCATCGTGAAGCACGGGGTGGCAATGTCATGTTGTGGGGATGCTTTGCTGCAGGAGGGACTGGTGCACTTCAGAAAATAGATGGCATCATGAGGTATGAAAATTATGTGGATATATTGAAGCAACATCTCAAGACATCAGTCAGGAAGTCAAAGCTTGGTCGCAAATGGGTCTTCCAAATGGACAATGACCCCAAGTATACTTCCAAAGTTGTGGCAAAATGTCTTAATGACAACAAAGGCAAGGTATTGGAGTGGCCATCACAAAGCCCTGACCTCAATCCTATGGAACATTTGTGGGCAGAACTGAAAAAATGTGTGTGCGAGCAAGGAGGCCTACAAACCTGACTCAGTTACACCAGCTCTGTCAAGAGGAATGGGCCAAAATTCACTCAACCGATGTTAAACATTTTAAAGGCAATGCTACCAAATACTGCTTGAGTGTATGTAAACTTCTGACTCACTGGGAATGTGATGAAAGAAACAAAAGCTGAAATAAATCATTCCTTTCCTATTATTCTGACATTTCACATTCTTAAAATAAAGAGGTGATCCTAACTGACCTAAAACAGGGAATTTTTACTAGGATTAAACGTCAGGAATGTTGAAAAGTTGAGTTTAAATGTATTTGGCTCAGGTGTATGTAAACTTCCGACTTCAACTGTATTTCTCTGGTGTAACACACCTGAATCAGCTTATCAAGGTCATAGTGAGCAGCTAATTAGTAGAATCAGATGTATAAGATTAGGGTTAGGTTGAAGCAAAATCCAGCTAGAGGGTTGCTATTCAGGAGGAGGGTTGGTGTATGTCTGGACCCCCTCCCGTTCCTTCCTTTAGTTGGGGTGGAGAGAGAAAGATAGTTGTTATGGGGAGGTAGTCACAAACACTGACGATTGTTTAACAGACAATGTTGGTCTTTTCATTTGTCCTTAATGGATAAAATAGCATAAAGGAACTTTGAAAATACCTTTTTTGAGTGCGGAACCTTAACTACTTATTCATATGTCAAGGTAGTGCCATCCCATATCGCTCCCATCCCAGAATGCTTCACTCTCCTCTCTGCATCTGCCTGTATCTTCTTTAACAGTCCATCACCAAGGCAAAGCGAAGGAAATTATAAACCCAGGGAGAAATGACGCCTGAAACAAGTGTTTAAAATGATGGCCGCTCTTATAAACTCTACTCAAGCGTACCCAAGGGTAAAATTAGACAAAAAACAACCTTAAAGTGGTGAGAGCCTAGCTTCATGATGGTACAGCAGGGTAGAGAGAGAGACAGGGAGAGGGGGGTGGGTGAGAGCCTAGCTTCATGATGGTACAGCAGGGGAGAGAGAGAGACAGGGAGAGGGGGTGGGTGAGAGCCTAGCTTCATGATGGTACAGCAGGGGAGAGAGAGAGACAGGGAGAGGGGGCGGGGGAGAGAGAGAGAGATGGGAGGGGTATGGAAGGTGAAGCGAGATAGCTAGCTAGAAAGAGTGAGTAATAGAGAGAGGGGGGAAAGGGGAGAGAGAGTGAGAGTGAGAGTGAGAGATGGGAGGGGTATGGAAGGTGAAGCGAGATAGATAGCTAGAAAGAGTGAGTAATAGAGAGAGGGGGGGGAAAGGGGAGTGAGAGTGAGAGTGAGAGTGAGAAAGATATCGTGATGGGGAGTGAGAGTGAGAGTGAGAGTGAGAGTGAGAGTGAGAGTGAGAGAGAGAAAGATATCGTGATGGGGAGAAAGGGGAGTGAGAGTGAGAGTGAGAGAGAGAAAGATATCGTGATGGGGAGAAAGGGGAGTGAGAGTGAGCGTGAGAGAGAGAAAGATATCGTGATGGGTAGAAAGGGGAGTGAGAGTGAGAGTGAGAGTGAGAAAGATATCGTGATGGGGAGAAAGGGGAGTGAGAGTGAGAGTGAGAGTGAGAGAGATATCGTGATGGGGAGAAAGATACTGTGAACTGAAGGGAGTGAACTGATGTAAAAGCTACCAGAATAACCTTTCTCCCTCTCTTCATTTCATCTCTGGTTGAAACTCTTAGTGTGCCTCCCAAATGGCACACTATTGCCTAGATAGTGCACTACTTTTGACCATTTCCTGGCCATAATAAAAAACCCTGCTGTTTTATTCATGTTTTATAACCCTCCGACAACGTGTAATGTTTCAGTCATTTAGTCACAAGTCATTTCCCCTCAGCAAGGCTGTCGGGGCCTTGATGGGTGGTTGGGTTGGGTTTTCAGCGGGAGAGATAGGAGATATACCAATACATTGGGAAAAAAGAGACAGAAAATGAGACAAGCAGATATCATATGACTCTTATTCACCATGATATATACATATGATTGAGCAGAGCGTAATGGTATGGCACTAAATTGCGGCAGTGTCGGTGTATGAAAGGCACTGTGAGAGGTAGTTGGAATGAAATGAGGCAAAATTAGGTATTGAAAAGGTGGTCTAGTAGCTCTGATGGTCGACTGTATGTCCTCGAAGCGACAGCTATGGTGATATGTCTCTGCTTTGAATTAAATAAGTTATAGGAGGATTCTCTTTTCTCTGTTTAATTCTAGCTGGGTCTCTTTCTTCCTCTGTAGATGTCTCTCTCTCTCTCTCTTAGCAATCTCTCTTTCCATCTTTCCCTCTCACTTTCTCCCTCTGCATTTTCTCTCTCTCTCGCTCTCTCTCTCTCACACACACACACTCTCTCACACACTCTCTCTCTCTCTCTCTCTCTCTCTCTCTCTCTCTCTCTCTCTCTCTCTCTCTCTCTCTCTCTCTCTCTCTCTCTCTCTCTCTCAGCTTTCCCTCTACGTAATCTCTCTCTCCAGCTTTCTCTCTCTCTGCCCCCCATCTCTCTCTCCCCCCCTCTCTCTCTCTCCCCCCCTCTCTCTCTGCCCCCATCTCTCTCTCTGCCCCCCCATCTCTCTCTCTCTCTCTCTCTCTCTGCCCCCATCTCTCTCTCTCTCTCTAACCCCCATCTCTCTCTCTCTCTCTCTCTCTCCCCTCTCTCTCTGCCCCCCATCTCTCTCTCTCTCTGCCCCCCATCTCTCTCTCTCTCTCTCTCTCTCTCTCTCTCTCTCTCTCTCTCTCTCTGCCCCCCCCCATCTCTCTGTCTCTCTCTCCCTGTAACATTAGCTGTGTTGCACTGGGACTACTCATTTAAATATCTTTGAAATGCTCGATGCAAACCCCCTTCATCCTCTACTTCTCTCAAGGAGGAGCGAAATGGGATCACAGATTCCACCCTGTCAGTTGGGATTTAAATAAATGGTCCTCTTTAAAGACTATTTCTCCTCATTTGTCCCTGGCGAAGGGGTTCATTTGTTTGGCAATTTGCAATGGGAGTGAGAGCGTGGGGTTGGGGGGGGACAGGGTAAGGGATGGGGAACAGGGAATGGGATTGGAGAGGGGGGAGGTAAGTGAGGGGGAGAAATGGAGAGTAAGGAATGGGAGAAGGGATGTGGATGAAGGGGAAAACATGGACAGGAAAGGGAGTTAAGGAAGGAGGGATGTGAGTGCTGAGGAAGGAACATAGAGAGCAAGGACGGGTGAGGCGGAGGGGGGAAGGGGAAAGGGTTGCTTCAGGTGAGGGTGAGGCCTGCTCATGTTCTCCTTGTTGTGGAGTAACGGAGCAAACAGCACTACTTAGACTATAATGAACGGATACAGGGCCGACTGACCTTCCTTTAGTGGGATTGATGGCATGGAGAGATGTGCTCTGGTTATGCACTGTCATTTTCCCTGTCGTTTATCATCTACACCTGGATGGATTTACTGTAGATCTATACAATTCTCGCTTCACTGTACACTGGTTTGACAAGAAATATACATGTATGTTACCCTAGGAGATACAGTTATATTACAATACATACAGTATATTGGGATTTGACATCCTTGGGATGGGAAAATATAGTACGATACAGTACAGGAGCGTGTTGTACTAATAGTAATAGTAATATCTACTAATAGTACTATACAGTACTACAGTTAAAGGGTAGGAATCCAGAGTTTTTACTCAAGAAAGTAACAACACAGTGTGGTCCAGTGGCGACCCGTTATTCTGCCCCACCTGTTTAGAGCCCCACCTGTTTAGAGCCCCACCTGTTTAGAGCCCCACCTGTTTAGATAAAAAATATATATAATATTGTTTGTAGCAAAACACATAGTCTCAACGTCAACAGTGAAGAGGCGACTCCTGGATGCTGACCTTTTAGGCAGAGTTGCAAAGAAAAAGCCATATCTCAGACTGGCCAATAAAAATAAAAAATTAAGATGGGCAAAAGAACACAGACACTGGACAGAGGAACTATGCCTAGTAGGCCAGCATCCCGGAGTCGCCTCTTCACTGTTAACGTTAAGACTATGTGTTTTGCTAGAAACAATATATATATGTTTTTTTATCTAAACAGGTGGGCTCTAAACAGGTGGGGCAGAATATATTCCTACAATGAAATGACTACAATATCGGTATGTCTTTAGCTAAAATGAGGTTGGCTATCTTACCGACACATCACTGTAATACACACAGATTAGTTGAACAGTAGCGCCAACATTTCCTCACCACAATCATCAGCTGTCAAACTCAGATTTGTCACACCACAGTAGAGGATCAGCCCTGGTAGAAAGGTCACTGTAGCAACCTACTGCTGGAGTATAGCTTCCTTCCAGAAGGCCCAACACAAAATGGTATTACTTATAATCTCTCCTCTTCAAATGAGAGAATAAGAAGTAATGCCATCCATTCATCTGTCTATCTCTTCCTTCACGAACAGACAGATCATCTGTATCATCCTACTGCTGGTGTAAGCTGTGTTAAGTAACAAACAGGTGTTACATTTGTCCTTAAAGTACGTAACTGTCCAGTGAAAATCTCACTTCATGTTCTGTTAATTTATACCAAAATAATGTTGTTGGCCTCCTGAGGAGGATGAGCAGTCCAATCAGTCTACTCGCATGCATATTTTTAATGACCGGTATACGCCCACACTATTCCAACACAGAAAATCTGTTTTTTAATATACTTCATTACCATTTTTTGGAAGGAAAACAATTTCACTCATATGTAATTAATTATAGGTTAATTATAGGTCAAATCTAATATAAATCTGGAAACACTGGAGAATTTTAGCCTTTAAGAAGAAGTGACCCCATCCCTCCATCACTCTATCAACTCAACCACTGCTTGAGCTGCTACTTTCCTAACATATTAACTTAAGAATGGTTTTACATTTGTCCTTAATTAGCTGAATGTCCTCGAGACGAAGAAGTGACACCATCCATTCTTCGCTTGCTTCCTTTATTTACCCATCCATCCCTCCATCTTTTCCTTACTTACACTTAACTCAGGTATTAAGTCTGTCTTTAGATATTAACTTAAATCAGTCTTCTGTCACTTCTTTAATTAGCCATTTGTCCATGAGAAGAAGAGGTGACGCCATTCACCCCTATATTCATCCATCCATCGATTACCTCCATCCCTCCCTTTACTTTCAGTACGGCAAGCTGGCCTTGGCCTACGTCATTCCATGACCCCGAGTGTGGACCTGAGTGTGTCTAATTTCAGGCATGCATGTGCGAGTCCAGAGTGACTCTGGCTATTTGATAATGCTCACAGGACTGTGAATTGAACACAGAACTGACCGAGCGAGCATGAAATGAGTTCAACCAATGCTGTGATAATTAATAAACCGTGCTTGACCTTCCAAGTAAATGGTGCAGCGGAGATCTGGAGCCCTTTTACCCATAATGCTCAGTGTGAGCGTGTCAGGGTCCAAGGGAGAGAGGGACAGGAAATGAGAGTAGGGCATATGGAAGCTTTCTGTCTCTGGATGACCGCAGCTAAACTCAGGGTGCATCCAAATTGGTACCATATTTCCTATATAGTGCACTACTTTTGACCAGAGCCATTGTGTGTCAATTTGGACACAACCCAAGTGGCTGCTTTAGCTAGAAGAAGTCCTGGATGGATGGGTGGGGGGATATGGATACAGTGATGAATGGCATGATGAAATGTATGCCAAGTAGGTTAATATGTTAATAAATGTGTGCTAATGTCATCATGAATATTAAACGGTGCACACAGAAAACTAGTGATTTCTATACTTTGTTTCTGCTGTGAACTGTATCCGATCATCAGCCCTGGTTTTCTTTTGAGAAAAACGAATAGACTGTAACAATGAGAGGAAAACAGGGGGCAACAAGGTATTCATTCATATTAATGATGAATATATATAATATTCGTCCTGTATCAGATTCAAGTCTTCTTTCTTGATTATATGCTCATAAACTCACAATGATTAGAGGAAGCCTGATAAGTGCCTAGTGTAAATCGCAAAATGGTTGTTGTTGTTGAACAGAGCACAACATGAATCCAATGGTTTGATTCTGGTATGAGTGAGCATTTGGTCTTTTGGGCAATTTATCTATATTCTCTTTATCCTCTTCATAAACTTACAATGATTATCATGAAACTGCTGTAGTAGCCTATACTGAAAAAAAATATCCTGTGTGAGTGAGCATTTGCCCTTTTGGCCGGGGACAATGGGGACAATGCCAGAGCGAGGCTGCTTCTGCCTGCTGGAAGACTAAAAGGTAACGCCACAATATTTTACGGATGTTATTCCATTCCTTTAGCTAAGGCAATAATGCATTTCATGCATCATAGACCTTTCCTAAAGGGAATCACGCAGGGCGGTAGGGGGGTTACAGCAAGTGTTTACTTTTCGGTTTGTTTAATGTCTCTGCAGAAAGCAATTCCACCACTTGGTGAACCCAGAGAAGGGTCCTGGGAGTTGTGTTTTTCTAAAAACCACCGCTGAGGCGAGCTCCTCTTGTCCTCGTTTCCCCCTCGCTAGGGTTAAATCTGGCATCTGCCACTCAAAACGAATAAGCAGACACATTGGTTACGTCCCCAAAATGCACCCTATTCGTTATGTAGGGCTCTGGTCAAAAGTAGTGCACTGTATAGGCAATAGGGTGCCATTTGGGATGCGGAAATGCCTTAGCGTCAAAGTCTAGCATGCTGATGACGCTGACGCAAAGCCAGAGAGATGGAAGGTTGGAAGGAGGTTGGAAAGGAGTGAGAAATAATTGAAAATATGAATAGAGAGGAATCAGCATACAGGGAGAGGAGGGAGGGGTGGGGTCTGACAGCCAAGCAGACATGACCGGGAAATCCTGTTCCCTCAAAGACAAGTTATTATTATTATTATTATTTGTGCATGCACGTGTGTCAGTAAGCCGTGTCTGGGGTTTATCTCCACCGAGGAAGAGATAGGCCAACATCAAATGGAAGAAAATAACAAAATATTGCATACATGGTTCACAGAATATTGACTACAATGGTGGAAGCTTCATAGCTTCATCTGTTAAAGGCCAACAAGCAGAGTCAATTCAAGGGTCTGAAGCACAGACGATGCTTAACATGTCTGCCAGGCAGCAGCTAATTAAATAATGTGCTACAGTGGTTGGTGTTCTATAGGCCGTTGCCTTGTTTTCTGAAGCTGGATTTTCCGAAGCTGGAATTGGAATGCTCATGGCCATGGCATGAGTAAGGTCTATTGACATGCATGGTGCATGGTGCTCAGCAGTGGAACAGAGAAGAGAACACAGGGAGAGAAGGAGAGAGACCTCTTGCTGGGTATGATTGAATAGCCTATTATATGTGGGCAGTGACCTCCCAAGCCAATAGCGTTGTGTTATTATTTCATTAATCTAAGCGCTACTATAAAACAATATTTTACCATAATATTTTATTTTATTTACAGGGTGCTTTGCCTTTCCTGTCACTGCCATTTACCGTTTTGATTTATGGGCATTTTCTATGTCGTTTTTGTTCACTCTCTTTTATAAACCAAACATATTAGCCACCAAATATTAAACACTTTGGTGGCTGTGTTGATGTCACTGTGATGTAAAAGGCTGGGGGATGGAAATTAGAGGAGCGAAGATGAAAGAGAGAAAACATGTAGATGATTAACCTTAACCTGCCTAAAGGCAAGTGGTTGGTGGAGAGAGAGAATGTAAGGAGGGGGGCGAGAGATCATTTGCTAAAACGCTGTGGGGTGAGTATGATAGCAGCCTTCATACTACTTGGATTCTCATCCCCAGCCTTCTTGTGTTGGCTAGGCTTTGATAAATTGTATATTTCGCACGACACAGAAGACTTGGAATAACTATTAACAGATGTGGAGAGACAAGGTAAATAAAACACACACATCCATAAAAAAACGACAGTATGTAGATAAGATACAGTTGGATGTTAGGGACTGCTCTATGGGCTAAGAGGGCTATCTGGCACTGGTTAGGAACTGATCATTAGATCAACCTTCCATGTCATTTCTCTCTGCTTGACTCCACTGAGGGTTGGCCCAGTCCATTCGGCTTGACTCCACTCAGGATTGGCCCGGTCTGTTCTGTGGGCTCTCACAAGGACATGCAGCTGTTCTGTGAGTTGGCCTTGGCACTGTCCAGACTCATTGTGTGTCCCAAATGGCACCTTATTCCCTATCTAATGCACTATTATTTACCAGGGCGCATGGGGGGCCCCTAGGGCCAAAGGGCTCTGGTCAAAAGTAATGCACTATGAACAGAATAGTGTTGTCAGGATACCAACATTTTAGTGACAATACAAAACCAGACCAAAGTATCATGATACCAAGTAGTGTGTGTGCATGCGGGAACAATTCCGAGTTCACATACCCCCCCCTGAATCCCTGTATAACTGTGTGGTGTCTTGAACCAGAGGGCCCAGGGGGAAGATTTGCTGCAATGTGATCTAATCTTGATCCCAGCCCCACACTCTTAGAAAAAATAGTTCCAAAGGGGTTCTGCGGCTGTCCCTATAGGATAACCCTTTTTGGTTCCAGGTAGAACCCTTTTAGGATCCACGTAGAACCCTCTGTGGAAACGGTTCAAGATGGAACCCAAAATGATTCTACGGTTCTATCTGGAACCATAACGAGTTCTTCAAAGGGTTCTCCAAAGGCGGGACCTTTTTTTCTAAGAGTGCAGCCCTATACTCAGCCCCTAGCCCCAGGCCATCCCAGCACAGCTCTATACTCAGCCCCTAGCCCCAGGCTAAATCCCAGCACAGCTCAATACTCAGCCCCTAGCCCCAGGCCATCCCAGCACAGCTCCATACTCAGCCCCTAGCCCCAGGCTAATCCCAGCACAGCTCTATACTCAGCCCCTAGCCCCAGGCTAATCTCAGCACAGCTCTATACTCAGCCCCTAGCCCCAGGCCATCCCAGGACAGCTCAATACTCAGCCCCTAGCCCCAGGCTATCCCACCACAGCTCTATACTCAGCCCCTAGCCCCAGGCTATCCCATCACAGCCTTGGTCCCAGCCCTATACCACCATTCTTCACCATATATATCCCTATGTGGTCTCTTCAACCAGAAGGACCGGGAGATGATTCAATTTGCTGCAGTGTGATCTAATCCGGCTCCTGCTGGAAGATTAGCTCTGTGTGAATGAACCTCGTGCTGCTGGCTCCAGGGATGCATCCGAAATGGCACCCTATAGGTCCAGGTCATCAGTAGTAGTGCACTAAATAGGAAACAGGGTGCGATTTGTGATGCACTAACTCGCCGCTTGCCACAGTTTACTTCCTCCCAGAGGTAAGAGAAATAAAGCAGGGCAATAAGTAAGCTGGTCTGATCGATGTCGCTTGATGGCTGTCGGGGGTTTGAGGGACGAGGGACGAGAAGGTGGGGTGAGGCCGCTGTGGGACGAGTGTCCAGTGATATAGCCTACAGCATGATCTATAATTGACCTTGGGGGAGAGAGGGGGAGGGAGAGGGCGACAGAGAGAGAGAGAGAGAGGGAAAGAGGGGGGAGGTAGAGAGCGAGAGAAAGGGCAAAATAAAGAGAGAGAGAGAGGGTGACAGAGAGAGAAAGGGAGAGAGAGAGAGTCTGCTGCCATGGGAAAGTTCCCCAAATGGAATCGTCTTGTGCGTTATTTACCCCTAGCCTTCTTTTATCTTATTTGACAGTGATGTTCTGCACTTATAGCGGGTCAGAGTCAAGGTCATTTAGGTAATTTCCTAATAATAGGGAAAAGTTCTACAACTACTTTTAGTAGTCATAGTCATTTTGCAGAGTATTGAAATTCTACAGTGCTTTATTAATTTAAAAAAGTAAGTACAGTACGAAAAAGTAAGAAAAGTATGGAAATGTATGCACTCACTCTGGATAAGAGCATCTAGAAAACTCATAGTATAGCACCATAGAGAGCCAAGGAGAGCATCATAGAGAGCCAAGGAGAGCATAGCACCATAGAGAGCCAAGGAGAGCATAGCACCATAGAGAGCCAAGGAGAGCATAGCACCATAGAGAGCCAAGGAGATCATAGCAACATAGAGAGCCAAGGAGAGCATAGCACCATAGAGAGCCAAGGAGAGCATAGCACCATAGAGAGCCAAGGAGAGCATCATAGATATCTAAGGAGAGCATAGCACCATAGAGAGCCAAGGAGAGCATAGCACCACAGAGAGCCAAGGAGAGCATAGCACCATAGAGAGCCAAGGAGAGCACCATAGATATCCAAGGAGAGCATAGCACCATAGAGAGCCAAGGAGAGCATAGCACCATAGATATCCAAGGAGAGCACCATAGATATCCAAGGAGAGCATAGCACCATAGAAAGCCAAGGAGAGCATAGAACCATAGAGAGCCAATGAGAGCATAGCACCATAGAGAGCCAAGGAGAGCACCATAGATATCTAAGGAGAGCATAGCACCATAGAGAGCCAAGGAGAGCATAGCACCATAGAGAGCCAAGGAGAGCACCATAGATATCCATGGAGAGCATAGCACCATAGAGAGCCAAGGAGAGCATAGCACCATAGATATCCAAGGAGAGCACCATAGATATCCAAGGAGAGCATAGCACCATAGAAAGCCAAGGAGAGCACCATAGATATCCAATGAGAGCATAGCACCATAGAGAGCCAAGGAGAGCATAGCACCATAGATATCCAAGGAGAGCACCATAGATATCCAAGGAGAGCATAGCACCATAGAAAGCCAAGGAGAGCATAGAATCATAGAGAGCCAATGAGAGCATAGCACCATAGAGAGCCAAGGAGAGCACCATAGATATCCAAGGAGAGCATAGCACCATAGAGAGCCAAGGAGAGCATAGCACCATAGAGAGCCAAGGAGAGCATAGCACCATAGAGAGCCAAGGAGAGCATAGCACCATAGAGAGCCAAGGAGAGCATAGCACCATAGAGAGCCAAGGAGATCATAGCAACATAGAGAGCCAAGGAGAGCATAGCACCATAGAGAGCCAAGGAGAGCATAGCACCATAGAGAGCCAAGGAGAGCATAGCACCATAGAGAGCCAAGGAGAGCATAGCACCATAGAGAGCCAAGGAGAGCATAGCACCATAGAGAGCCAAGGAGATCATAGCAACATAGAGAGCCAAGGAGAGCATAGCACCATAGAGAGCCAAGGAGAGCATAGCACCATAGAGAGCCAAGGAGAGCATAGCACCATAGAGAGCCAAGGAGAGCATAGCACCATAGCAAGGAGTGGGACAGTACAGTAACAGTAACCTGAGAAACTGTCCTAGGCTGCATCAGTGACAGAGGATCCAGTCCTTCATGGTTGGCTGGCTGCACTGTCACAGATCCAGTGCTGAGCGCTCTACCAAGTGTGTGAATGGCCCTGAACGTAGATATTAATCAGGATGTGGTGTTAGACAGCTGTCACCAGGGGAGCCCAGCAGAACCGGTGTCAAATCTCCCCTCGCTAGCAAGAGAGGGAAAGGAAGGATACCTAGGATATTCTGTTCGGGGAAGGAGTGTGTGCCTCTAAAGCATCCACACTGGAGCACACTCTTTCCTTGACAGATCACCTTGTCACAGACAGAGACTATGCTGCAATGCTCACGAAACTATGAGATGATGTGGTAAATGCAAACCTGTAATGCTAACTAATTGACTTGGTTGATGTACTCATCTCTCTCATTTTGGGCTCCCGAGTGATGCTGCGGTCTAAGGCACTGCATCTCAGTGCTAAAGGCATCACTACAGACCCTAGTTCGATTCCAGGCTGTATCACAACCGGCCGTGACTGGGAGTCCCATAGTGCGGCGCACAATTGGCCCAGTGTTGTCCGGATTAGGGTTTGGCCGGAGTAGGCCGTCATTGTAAATAAGAATTTGTTCTTAACTGACTTGCTTAGTTAAATAAAATAACAAATAAAAATCTCATTGCATTGCTTTCTTGACAAAGGTAAGCAGATCTAACATGGAACAGTCTCCTTATATGAGCAGTCTAGATGTGTCCAGCCTGGACTGTGATATATGTATGAACACTGGGTATTAGATCATTAGTATGTAGCCTAACAGACCAGTACTGGTACAACAGACTACACCAATACAGACAGATGGACAGCCTGGATGTACAAGAGACAGACAAACAGTAGTCTGAGAATGCTGTGGGGTAGACATTCATTTAGTTCTGGCTTTATTAATGCATACAGATCGATACAGAGAGAGCTAAGGCCTTACGTCTGGACCTAGTAGTTCTCCCTTTCTGTCGATCCACTCGGTGCTCATTAGAAAAGCACCAGGGTCACCTGCTATCTGTGGCAAGGTGGGAAGATTCAATTCCAGGATAATAGGAACATTATAAACATACAGATTTTTACCACAGATTATCAGGAGAAATGTGGTTACACTGTATGTACAATATGCACTGTGTTTATGTAGCATAAGTTAACATTTAGCAATACATGTTTAAAAAGCTGGATTCTAGTGTTGTCTAGAAGGTTTTACTGTATCTGTTAGTATGATTACAGAACTTGCATTTCACTTCTTAAGAAATGTAGATATTCTGCAATTCAATATGTGGTTTTTTATTGTAAGATTGATAGTGCAAGTTGTGTCAGCAAGCGATATGTCAAAGCCTCCTTCCCTAGCAGCGGTACTAAAAAGTAAACAGAGAAATGCTTTCAATTTGTTTACAAATTGTCTACAGTACCTGGCATTGAGATTAGAAGGTATTTTATGAGAAACATTTTCAAAACAACTTATTTTTGCTGGGATACTCTATGTTAGCACAAAGCTTTCAGAATGTAGCTATTATTGCTAGTCAAGCAATCCGGAGCACATGGAGACTTATAGTCTGTCATTAAACAATTTTTGTTTTTTCACCTTTTAGTGTGAATCGGTACACATGGAGATTTATAGTCTGTCATTAAACAATTTTTGTTTTTTCACCTTTTAGTGTGAATCGGTAAACATGGTGTTAGTAAACGATTGAGTTTTTTCACCTTTCAGAGTGAATCGGTACACATGGAGACTTATAGTCTGTCATTAAACAATTTTTGTTTTTTCACCTTTTAGTGTGAATCGGTAAACATGGTGTTAGTAAACGATTGAGTTTTTTCACCTTTCAGAGTGAATCGGTAAACTTATAGTCTGTCAGTAAATGCATCCTTGAACCTGAACTAGAAGGCGCTTGGCTGAAAAGAGTTTCATCACGAGAGAGGCGAGAGTGTTGTTGTGTTGTCTCAGAGGACAGTTACTGTTAAGAGGGTGTTTGTTTGTTTGTTTGTTTGTTTCCCCGTGCGTGTCGTCTATTTGTGTGTGAGTGAGAGTATGTGAGATTGTGTGTGCGAGTGTTTGTGTGTTTATGTGTTTTCCTAGGAGACAATACAAAAACAATGACAGCGCTCCACAAGATGTCATGTGTAATCAGCGCCTCCTAAACGCTGGTGTACGTGACACAACAGCATGCTAGTCCTACTGACTGGCTGTTATGAGTTTACTGGAATTCATTACATTTGGGACTCAACAAGCCTACAAGGGAATAAAACATGTATTAGCTATACACACTTATAGTGGAACCAGAGACCGGTTTTGAAAACATCAAATGATTAGGATTATGTTTATTCAATATTGAATATATTCATACCTGTCCCAAATGAGATAATCCAAAAATGAATCAACTAGCTAGCTACTGAACAAGTGAAGTCAGAACAGCCTATCTACACTCATTGATATGATCTTTAGGAATCACTGTGGAGTATGAGGATTGTATGAGGCATTATCTTTTTGTAGCCTTTACTTCTATGAATTAATATTTGACATATGTGGTGTGAGGCAAGGTTGTGGGTCAAGTCCATTTCAATTCAGCCAATTAAAAAAGTAAACTGGAATAGAACTCCCAACAAGAACCTTGGTGGTGAACTGACTATGAGTGTGATCGTGACTCACAGAGAGACTGGTGGTACGATGACAGACTGGTGGTACGGTGAGAGACTAGTGGTATGGTGAGAGACTGGTGGTACGGTGACAGACTGGTGGTCCGGTGACAGACTGGTGGTACGGTGAGAGACTGGTGGTACGGTGACAGACTGGTGGTAGGGTGACAGACCGACAGAGAGACTAGTGATACGGTGAGAGACTGGTGGTACAAAAAGAGACTGATGGTACAATGAGAGACTGGTGGTACGGTGAGAGACTGACGGAGAGACTGGTGGTACAGTTAGAGACTGACAGAGAGACTGGTGGTACGTTGAAAGACTGGTGGTACGGTGATACACTGGCAGTACGGTGACAGACTGGCGGTACGGTGAGAGACTGGCAGTACAGTGAGAGACTGGCGGTATGGTGACAGACTGATGGTAGGGAAGAGACTAGCAGTACGGTGACAGACTAGCGGTACTGTGAGAGACTGGCGGTATGGTGACAGACTAGCAGTACGGTGACAGACTGGTGGTAGGTAAGAGACTAGCGGTACGATGACAGACTGGTGGTACGGTGACAGACTGGTGGTAGGGTGAGAGACTGGCGGTATGGTGAGAGACTGGCGGTATGGTGAGAGACTGGCGGTATGGTGAGAGACTGGCGGTACGGTGAGAGACTGGTGGTAGGGAAGGGACTGGCGGTACGGTGAGAGACTGGCGGTATGGTGAGAGACTGGCGGTATGGTGGGAGACTAGCGGTACGATGACAGACTGATGGTAGGGAAGAGACTAGCAGTATGATGACAGACTGGTGGTAGGGAAGAGACTAGCAGTACGATGACAGACTGGTGGTAGGGAAGGGACTGGCGGTACGGTGACAGACTGGTGGTAGGGAAGGGACTGGCGGCACGGTGACAGACTGGTGGTAGGGAAGGGACTGGCGGTACGGTGACAGACTGGTGGTAGGGAAGGGACTGGCGGTACGGTGACAGACTGGTGGTAGGGAAGGGACTGGCGGTACGGTGAGAGACTGGCGGTATGGTGAGAGACTAGCGGTACGATGACAGACTGATGGTAGGGAAGAGACTAGCTGTATGATGACAGACTGGTGGTAGGGAAGAGACTAGCAGTACGGTGACAGACTGGTGGTAGGTAAGAGACTAGCGGTACGATGACAGACTGGTGGTACAGTGACAGACTGGTGGTAGGGTGAGAGCCTGGCGGTATGGTGAGAGACTGGCGGTATGGTGAGAGACTGGCGGTATGGTGAGAGACTGGTGGTACGGTGAGAGACTGGTGGTAGGGAAGGGACTGGCGGTACGGTGAGAGACTGGCGGTATGGTGAGAGACTGGCGGTATGGTGGGAGACTAGCGGTACGATGACAGACTGATGGTAGGGAAGAGACTAGCAGTATGATGACAGACTGGTGGTAGGGAAGAGACTAGCGGTACGATGACAGACTGGTGGTAGGGAAGAGACTAGCGGTACGGTGACAGACTGGTGGTAGGGAAGGGACTGGCGGTACGGTGACAGACTGGTGGTAGGGAAGGGACTGGCGGTACGGTGACAGACTGGTGGTAGGGAAGGGACTAGCAGTAAGATGACAGACTGGTGGTAGGGAAGAGACTAGCGGTACAGTGACAGACTGGTGGTAGGGAAGGGACTGGCGGTACGGTGACAGACTGGTGGTAGGGAAGGGACTAGCGGTACGATGACAGACTGGTGGCAGGGAAGAGACTAGCAGTAAGATGACAGACTGGTGGTAGGGAAGAGACTAGCGGTACAGTGACAGACTGGTGGTAGGGAAGGGACTGGCGGTACGATGACAGACTGGTGGTAGGGAGGGACTGGCGGTACGATGACAGACTGGTGGTAGGGAGGGACTGGCGGTAGGGTGAGAGACTAGCGGTACAGTGACAGACTGGTGGTAGGGAAGAGACTAGCGGTACAGTGACAGACTGGTGGTAGGGAAGGGACTGGCGGTACGGTGACAGACTGGTGGTAGGGAAGGGACTAGCGGTACGATGACAGACTGGTGGCAGGGAAGAGACTAGCAGTAAGATGACAGACTGGTGGTAGGGAAGAGACTAGCGGTACAGTGACAGACTGGTGGTAGGGAAGGGACTGGCGGTACGATGACAGACTGGTGGTAGGGAGGGACTGGCGGTACGATGACAGACTGGTGGTAGGGAGGGACTGGCGGTAGGGTGAGAGACTAGCGGTACAGTGACAGACTGGTGGTAGGGAAGGGACTGGCGGTACGGTGACAGACTGGTGGTAGGGAAGGGACTGGCGGAACGGTGAGAGACTGACTGACAGCGACACCAAGAGAGAAGAGGAATAAAAAGAGATGACTAACCTAACCCACCTGAGCTCGGCTCACAGGGATCAATGTCCTCGTCATCGCTCGGACATTCCGCAGATGCCACCAGCAGATCATCTGTCGTCTGGAGGAAAGAGAGAGAAAAAGAGAGGGTTAGGAATGAGAGAAGGGGCAGTTTAACAGTATAATAATGAAGAACTTCAGTGAAACTGGTCATGAACGGTTTACATCCCGACATAGTATTAAAGGGATAGTGCGAGATTAAGCAGTCGTTTCTACTTACTCAGAGTCAGATGAACTCATGGATACTGTTTTAGCATGCTAGCTGTATCAGTAGACTTACAGTCATTGTTCTAACTATATTTAGCCTTGGTTCCAAAACTACCTCTATCTTCCTTCATACTGGACACAGACACATAAAAATGGAATCATCTGACTCAAACAGAGAAATAGAGTGATGAGGAATAGAGAGAGAGAGAGAGGAGAGGAGAGACATTTTAACAGTAAACTGAGATAGATTTCTGTTCCAATCCACACCTCCAAACCCATCACACTATCAATACCCTAGAATCTAAAGGATTTGATTGAAGAAATCAAGAGAGAAAGACGGATTAGAATGGAACCCTGGAAACTCATACTGCTTAGCTGGGGGATCAAATACAGTTGTAGTTGGCTAACGGTCACAAAAGCAGCTGCTGCAATACACTGCTACCCAGGCGACACCGCTGTCCTAACAGAAATGAGATTTGATTATCGAGGAACAATATATAGTAAAGTTCACAGCAATTGTCAACTCAAACTAAGCTCATACTGAGGAACAGCCAGTGTGCTGAAACAAATAGCCCTCCAAGGGATTGTTTAGTGCCATCACCAAACACCACTGACATTTAGAGGGCACAGACTGGTGGCAGCTTAAAAAAAAAGATTGGAAAGCCCAAAGAGCAAACCTGTGATTGGCTGTGAAAGAAAGTCTACAAAATCATTATATATTTTAGGTGTCATTTCCTTTTACTGTCTGTTTGACTCAATAGAGATTTGACAAAGTCAAGCAATGTTAAGAACAAACTTGGTGGAAAAGGCTGGGATGTAATACACTGTTCCTATACTCTATGTTCAACCCTCCAGACTTACTGCATCCCTCACCCTAGGTTCAACACCCAATGTCCCACGGTCCCACACCCAAGGTCCCACACCGTAGGTCCCACACCGTAGGTCCCTCTCACCCTAGCAGACTAAACCAAAGACAACAGCACTGACTCTCAAGGAAATCAGGAGAAAAGGGCAAACAAAAAATAGACGACTATCGCCGGGTAGAAAGTGAAAAGTGGTGTAAAAGGTGTAAAACATTATGCTGCAAAGTTATTTTATGGTCTAGCCTGGGGCCGTCTGATCAAACCACTGCAGTAAAGGTTGTTTCATTTGAGGCAGAGCAGGCAGGCAGCATGGTTAGACAGCAGTGGGCTCTAAAGGAGTGTGTGTGTGAGTTTGTGAATTCAGACCATTACTTTTTACATAATGTTGTTACGTTACAGCCTTATTCTAAAATGGATTAAATTCATGTTTTTCCTGATCAATCTACACACAATACCCCATAATAACAAAGTGAAAACAGTTTGACATTTTTGCAAATATATTACAAATAAAAAACAGAAATACGTATTCATACTTTGCTATGAGACTCAAAATTGAGCTCAGGTGCATCCTGTTTCCATTGATCATCATTGAAATGTTTCTACAACTTGATTGGAGTCCACCTGTTGTAAATTCAATTGATTGGACATGATTACATGATTTGGAAATAAACACATCTGTTTATATAAGGTCCCACAGTTGACAGTGCATGTCAGAGCAAAAACCAAGCCATGAGGTCAAATGAATTTTCCCTAGAGCTCAGAGACAGGATTGTGTCGAGGCACGGATCTGGGGAAGGGTACAAAAATGACTGCAGCATTGAAGGTCACCCAGAACACATTGGCCTCCATCATTCTTAAATGGAAGAAGTTTGGCACAACGAAGACTTTTCCTAGAGCTGGCTGCCCAGCCAAACTGAGCAATTGGGGGAGAAGAGCCCTAGTCAGAGAGGTGATCAAGAACCCGATGCTCACACTGACAGAGCTCCAGAGTTCCTCTGTGTAGATGGGAGAAACTTCCAGAAGGACAACCATCTTTACAGCACTACACCAATCAGGCCTTTATAGTATAGTGGCCAGACGGAAGCCACTCCTCAGTAAAAGGAACATGACAGCCCGCTTGTTTGCCAAAGGGCACCTAAAGGATTTTTAGACCATGAGAAACAAGTTTCCCTTGTCTGATGAAACCAAGTGCAAACTCTGGCTTGAATGGCAAGCGTCACATTTGGAGGAAAACAGGCCAATACCATCCCTACGGTGAAGCATGGTGGTGGCAGAATCATGCTCTGGGGATGTTTTTCAGGGACATTTAACATTTACATTTAAGTCATTTAGCAGACGCTCTTATCCAGAGCGACTTACAAATTGGTGCATTCACCTTATGACATCCAGTGGAACAGCCACTTTACAATAGTGCATCTAAATCTTTTAAGGGGGGTGAGAAGGATTACTTTATCCTATCCTAGGTATTCCTTAAAGAGGTGGGGTTTCAGGTGTCTCCGGAAGGTGGTGATTGACTCCGCTGTCCTGGCGTCGTGAGGAGTTTGTTCCACCATTGGGGGCCAGAGCAGCGAACAGTTTTGACTGGGCTGAGCGGGAACTGTACTTCCTCAGTGGTAGGGAGGCGAGCAGGCCAGAGGTGGATGAACGCAGTGCCCTTGTTTGGGTGTAGGGCCTGATCAGAGCCTGGAGGTACTGAGGTGCCGTTCCCCTCACAGCTCCGTAGGCAAGCACCATGGTCTTGTAGCGGATGCAAGCTTCAACTGGAAGCCAGTGGAGAGAGCGGAGGAGCGGGGTGACGTGAGAGAACTTGGGAAGGTTGAACACCAGACGGGCTGCGGCGTTCTGGATGAGTTGTAGGGGTTTAATGGCACAGGCAGGGAGCCCAGCCATGGGAGACTAATCAGGATCAAGGGAAAGAAGAATGGAGCAAAGTACAGAGAGATCCCTAATGAAAACCTGCTCCAGAGCGCTCAGGACCTCAAACTGGGGCAAAGGTTCACCTTCCAACAGGGCAATGGCAGCACAGCCAAGACAATGCAGGAATGGCTTCAGGACAAGTCTCTGAATGTCCTTGAGTGACCCAGTCAGAGCACTTGAACCCGATCAAACATCTCTGGAGAGACATGAAAATAGCTGTGCAGCGATGCTCCCCATCCAACCTGACAGAGCTTCAGAGGAGCTGCAGAGAAGAATGGGAGAAACTCCCCAAATACAGGTGTGCCAAGCTTGTAGTGTCGTACCCATGAAGACGTGATGCTGTAATCACTGCCAAAGGTGCTTCAAGTATTAAAGTATTGAGTAAAGGGTCTGAATACTTTTCTAAATGTGATATTTATGTATCTTTTATTTGAGAAATTCGCAAAACATTTCTAGATACCTGTTTTGGCTTTGTCATTATAGGGGTATTGTGTGTAGATTTATGAGGAAAAAACACTATTTAATACATTTTAGAATAAGGCTGTAACGTAACAAAATGTAGAAAAAGTGAAGTGGTCTGAATACTTTCAGAATGCACTGTATGTGTGTGTACAGTATGTGTGTGTGTGTCTGTATATGTGCGTGTGTTGGCGTATATATGCGCGGGTGTGTGTGTGAGCATATGACAGCACAAGGCTCACAGCAGGCTCTGTCTACAGTTCCTCGTTTTAATGTACTGTTTGTCTCTTACAGAACCCTGTTTAGGAAGGTTTACCTTTAGGGTTAGCCTTGGGCTGTGGATGTGGTAGAGGCTTCTGCTTATTGGTACTCTGTACACCTGCCATTTGACAAGCTAGTTAGATATCAAGGTTCCACTTACTTCAACGCTATTCAGGTTATTTGATACCAACTACCAAATCAGTTCCAAAGCAATACAGAGCACTGCTATGAAGTGAATATGTGAAAGTATAAAAAAAGAATGGTTTGAACATAGGATTTCAATGCTGTTTGTTAATCTAGAAATGTTGTCTGGTTATACATGACAATAGGAACCGAACACAGCTGGTTAGATTAGCATCGATCTATGCCTAGCAAATTACAGGTGTTGTCATCGATCACTGTCCAATTCTCTTCCATAATGTGTTTTCTTTGTCACTGTAATGTAATTTATAACATATCAAACATGACCTCACCCCATGTCTTCAAGTCAAGTAGTAGATCAGACCTGTCGAAAATAGATAAACAAACTATGTTCATAAAATCTTTAAGTAGCTAGGAGACCAGACCAGACGAATATAGATCAACAAACCATGTTCATATGATCTTTAATTAGCTAGGAGACCAGACCAGACGAATATAGATCAACAAACCATGTTCATATGATCTTTAATTAGCTAGGAGACCAGACCAGACGAATATAGATCAACAAACCATGTTCATATGATCTTTAATTAGCTAGGAGACCAGACCAGACGAATATAGATCAACAAACCATGTTCATATGATCTTTAATTAGCTAGGAGACCAGACCAGACGAATATAGATCAACAAACCATGATCATATGATCTTTAATTAGCTAGGAGACCAGACCAGACGAATATAGATCAACAAACCATGATCATATGATCTTTAATTAGCTAGGAGACCAGACCAGACGAATATAGATCAACAAACCATGATCATATGATCTTTAATTAGCTAGGAGACCAGACCAGACGAATATAGATCAACAAACCATGTTCATATGATCTTTAATTAGCTAGGAGACCAGACCAGACGAATATAGATCAACAAACCATGATCATATGATCTTTAATTAGCTAGGAGACCAGACCAGACGAATATAGATCAACAAACCATGATCATATGATCTTTAATTAGCTAGGAGACCAGACCAGACGAATATAGATCAACAAACCATGTTCATATGATCTTTAATTAGCTAGGAGACCAGACCAGACGAATATAGATCAACAAACCATGATCATATGATCTTTAATTAGCTAGGAGACCAGACCAGACGAATATAGATCAACAAACCATGTTCATATGATCTTTAATTAGCTAGGAGACCAGACCAGACGAATATAGATCAACAAACCATGTTCATATGATCTTTAATTAGCTAGGAGACCAGACCAGACGAATATAGATCAACAAACCATGTTCATATGATCTTTAATTAGCTAAGAGACCAGACCAGACGAATATAGATCAACAAACCATGTTCATATGATCTTTAATTAGCTAAGAGACCAGACCAGACGAATATAGATCAACAAACCATGATCATATGATCTTTAATTAGCTAGGAGACCAGACCAGACGAATATAGATCAACAAACCATGTTCATATGATCTTTAATTAGCTAGGAGACCAGACCAGACGAATATAGATCAACAAACCATGTTCATATGATCTTTAATTAGCTAGGAGACCAGACCAGACGAATATAGATCAACAAACCATGATCATATGATCTTTAATTAGCTAGGAGACCAGACCAGACGAATATAGATCAACAAACCATGATCATATGATCTTTAATTAGCTAGGAGACCAGACCAGACGAATATAGATCAACAAACCATGTTCATATGATCTTTAATT
This sequence comes from Oncorhynchus keta, assembly GCF_023373465.1. NCBI lineage: Eukaryota > Metazoa > Chordata > Actinopteri > Salmoniformes > Salmonidae > Oncorhynchus > Oncorhynchus keta. The sequence continues at coordinate 20,710,080 of NC_068444.1, read as the reverse complement.
AGCTAGGAGACCAGACGAATATAGATCAACAAACCATGTTCATATGATCTTTAATTAGCTAGGAGACCAGACCAGACGAATATAGATCAACAAACCATGTTCATATGATCTTTAATTAGCTAGGAGACCAGACCAGACGAATATAGATCAACAAACCATGTTCATATGATCTTTAAGTAGCTAGCAGACCAGACCAGACGAATATAGATCAACAAACCATGTTCATATGATCTTTAATTAGCTAGGAGACCAGACGAATATAGATCAACAAACTATGTTCATATAATAATAATAATATATGCCATTTAGCAGACGCTTTTATCCAAAGCGACTATAGATCAACAAACCATGTTCATAAGATCTTTCAGTAGCTAGCAGATCCAGACACATACACTGTAGATCAGTGGAGGCTGCTGAGGGGAGAACAGCTCATAATAATGGCTGGAATGGAGCGAATGGAATGGCATCAAACACATGGAAACCATATGTTTTATGTATTTGATACCCAGTGGTGTGTTATTCCAGTCCTTGAGGGCCTGATTGGTGTCACAGTTTTGCCCCAGCCCAAGCTAACACACCTAAAGATCACCTAATCATGATCTTCAGTGATTAATCAGCTGTGTTTGCTAGGGAAGGAGAAACAGTGTGACACCAATCAGGCCCTGGAGGACTGAGTTGCCCACCCCTGCATTACACTGATTCCTCTCCAGTAATTACCATGAGCCCGTCCTCCCCATTTAAGGTGCCACCATCCTCCTGTGCTGTAGATCAAGATGAGCCAACCCTGCTCTGCTTAGAGCGTTGTGGCAGAGAAAGAGTTTAAGTTTTTGGTATATTTGAGCTTGATGATTTCTTTGTTTAATGTCATCCATAACATTTCTAACATGACCTAATGCACAAGTCTTCAAGTAGCTAGCAGAACTTCTCAGAGGTTTGTGGCAGAGAGAGAAAGGAGAGGCTCAGGTAGTTTTTTAGTACATCTGTTCTCGGTGAGGCTCGGTGAGGCCTGCCTGGGAAAGTCGTCCAAATGTAAATTTAATTTGCTGTGCATGAGTCTGATATACAGTGTCGTCCCAGAGTCAGCCTGGCCAGATGGCAGAGCCAGCGGATCAAGGGAATGCCACATTCATCACCGGGGCGATGTGATTTGTTTTTCCTGGCGGGGGATTCCTGACACTCCCCCTCCTGCAGCTACACTGAGTAGGAACCGACAGACAGAGATCAATACATCTTTCTTTCTTTCTGTTGTTCTCTCTCTTTCGTTCTATCTCTCTTTCATTCTCTCTCTCTCTCTCTCTCTCTCTCTCTCTCTCTCTCTCTCTCTCTCTCTCTCTCTCTCTCTCTCTCTCTCTCTCTCTCTCTCTCTCTCTCTCTCTCTCTCTCTCTCTCTCTCACTCTCAACCTCTGTTTCTGTCTTTCTCTCTATTTCTGTCTATCTATTGCTGTCTCTGTGTATTTCTCTCTCTCGTTCTCTCTCTCTCTGCTCTCTTTGTGTTTCTCTCTCTCTCTCACCGTGTTTCTCTCTCTCTCTCTGTTGTTCTCTCTCTTTCTGTTGTTCTCTCTCTCTTTCTGTTGTTCTTGCTCTTTCTTTCATTCATTCTTTCTTTCTGTCATTCTCGTTCTCTTTCTCTTTCTCTTTCTCTCTGTTTCTGTCTCTGGCTCTCTGTTTCCCTCTTTCTTTCTTTCTTTCTTTCTTTCTTTCTTTCTTTCTTTCTTTCTTTCTTTCTTTCTTTCTCTCTCTCTCTCTCTCTCTCTCTCTCTCTCTCTCTCTCTCCCTCTCTCTCTCAATGTCTGTACTTCTCTCTCTCTCTTTGTCTCTCTCTTCCTCCTATATAAATTTTGCCTCATATGAGGATAATCATGTACATTGTACTTCATGGGTGCATGACCAGATGAAGAGGCATGTAATATATGTTACATGTAATATTGTACTGTAAATATTACATCTCAGATCTCATCTCCAGTAGTGACAGGGACAGTGTCAAAGCACTGAATGTCAAAGCACTGACAACCATTAGCCAGTGATGGTGTTGAAAATATATAGTATGTAGTTTTCCTACCATACGACACATATCAACCAATCTTTGACCCCATCTTATTTAAAGCATTAACCTTGGGCTCTCATACATACATATCTTACACCTGAGACAGAGGTAAGCCCGTAAAACAAACCATAAATGAATGCATATGCCACTTGGTACAGGTATGCCAGGTCGGATTAGTGTGTAGGTCAACATTTTGATGCGGTGTTGACCCAGTCGAAATCCAATAACATTACAGATTCATGGTGTGACCTCTCTCGCGCTCTGATTCTCTCTCTCAGAGATCTGTTTCCAATGGAAATCTAATGCTGGCTATGTGAGGGGCTTACTACTGGGATGAAAACAGTGACAGCCTCACCCTAACTTCAGTCCCATGCTATGAAGAAATATATTCATATATTTAGATGGCAGCGCGAGGACATAATATACAATTCTATTTTTTTTTTTTTACACCATAATGATAATCTGATAATTGGAGGGTGCAATACACTCTCTCCACCTTTCACCACATTACCATGCCAACAGCATCGTACCCCAGTCAAACACACTCTAGCAGACAAGCATTGGAGCAGCCAGGTAGTCGTCCATTCATCTCTAGTGTTTCCAAAGTTCTGAAAGTAAGGCCTTGGGGCAGGTAGGGGCTCGTTAATATTGTGCTGCAGCCTAAAGTGCTGAAGGAAGCCATGTTCTAGCGTAGTTTAGTGCAGTGTGGGTACTGTACAGATACTCATCATTAATCTGATCTCAGCTATAGGCTTTGCTTGGGGCAGATGCAAACATGTCCCAGACACTGTTGGCCAATTACACAAACAAGAAGTAATAAGGACGGTTCAGGGTAACACATTACTTAACCAACAGGTAGAGTACAACAGATTAGTCAATGAATACTGACAAATATTCAGCAGCACGACAGTACTAGTGGTAGCTGGTGGTAGCTCACTCCACCAGTGCTTGTGAAAAGTAGAATATAACTGGAACATACTGCAAATTGGAAGGGAGATGCAAAAAAGTATATATATGCCATCTCTCTGAATAGTTGTCATTTAGTCAGATATTACAGATACTTATGGAGGATTGTATGGAGAATTATAAGTTTGAAAATGCTCACTATATGAGCTATATCATCACGAGGGGTTTTAAACACTCTGGCAAAGGGGGGCATTCCACGAAGCCGCTATAATGTCTGTGCTCACGTGGGTGTGGTCACTGTCACGCTGGTATGAATTATTTGAGAGACTGGAGCAGGGTTTTTATTTCACCCAAATTACGGCATGCCGTGTAAGGGCACCGGGCGAAGAACAAACACGTAACAAGACACACAGGGTAGAAACCCAAAACAACACACGGGACGAGACACGTAATCATCTGCGCAATCCACAAGGGCACAAAAGCCCAAAACACACAGCACAGGTACTCAAAAGCACCAAAGGACAGCCCACACTAATGGACAGCCCAATGAAAACCAAAGGGCACATATATACAAATGATAGTCTGTGGGAATAGGGGACAGGTTTGCGTGATGAAAGTTCTGGAGGGATCCGTGACAGTCACCGTGACATCCGTGACAGAACTTTTATATGAAAAATAATTCTCATTTAGCTGGCAAACATCTAATTTCATCGTCTCACAAATCGTTTCATATTTAATCATATAAGTTCCACAACATTTAGATGTAAACCTGACAACTGGGAGATGTTGTTCTACCATCTTTAATGACATCACAAAAATGTAATGCATTCATCAGGATTGTTCTTTAAATACCCACAAACCATTCCAAATGTTTGGATTACGGAAATATTGTTTCATTATCCAATCTCGGATGTTACTATACTAGAAAATCTCTCTCTCTGTTGCAACAAAGGGATTTTTAACTTCCATTTCTGCAAAGTTGGAGAGAGAGTCATAACACGGCCAACTTTGCAAATAAATTCATAAAAAATCCTACAATGTGATTTTCCAGATGTTTTTTCTAACTTTGTCTGTCATAGTTGAAGTGTACCTATGATGAAAATTACAGGCCTCTCTCATCTTTTTAAGTGGGAGAACTTGCACAATTGGTGGCTGACTAAATACTTTTTTGCCCCACTGTATATTTGCAAAAAGGGTGATCAAATTAAAATCCTACATCTGCAAGCACTACCCAGTGACATGGACAGACTGGTGTGCCACACAGTGTGAACACAGGTGTTAGAAGTGCGGATATCGACTGGATTTGGTCTCTGACACCGATTGAGCCATTCAGACTGATTTGAACCTGGAAGTCTGAGCCGACTCAGTCGGTGGAGAGGTCGTCACTCCTTCAGCTCTGTCACGCTTCTATTCGATCCAAGAGGATTGATCACACTTTCCCTTAATTGGACTGGACTGGCCTGGCTGTCCAGCAGTTGCATGGTCTGACTGTCTGTGTGTGGTTTGCTTTCTAGAGGATCAGTGTCAGCAATCCAGCCGGCCCGGCACAGGTTATCTACAACCTCAACACGTACAAGCATGTGTACACATGTGAACACTGCTGACTGTACACTGCTCCACAAACCCCCATCTCTGCTCTTAGTAGCAAATGCCACACAAGAATCCGCCCCTCACAATTAAGGTAGACGGCTATCAAACAAGGGATATCCAATATAACGTGATATAAAACTTGCTGTCATCTTTCTCTATAACGCTGCAGTCGTGCGGATATATTATATCCTTGCTAATACATCTTATGAAATCTTCCTCTGAACAATTTGTTTGTTTCTGCCACCTCTCCATTCTTCCACCTTGACAATACAGAACAGAGGGAAAGCTGGTCCTTTGGGAAAGCTTGGCTGAGTGCTGAGTGCTGCGATAGCTCATCGGTTCTGTAGCAGGAAGCGAGGTGGAGGAGACACCTCTGTACTGTGTGTGTGTGTGTGTGTGTGTGTGTGTGTGTGTGTGTGTGTGTGTGTGTGTGTGTGTGTGTGTGTGTGTGTGTGTGTGTGTGTGTGTGTGTGTGTGTGTGTGTGTGTGTGTACGACAACTTCTCTGTGATGACCTGACGGCAGTGTCAGCTCGTCTCTACAGATCACTGTGGTGTTTCTTTCCCCCACATTGTTTTCTCTCTGGTCTAATTTGATGAATGCTCTCTGGCACACAACGTCTCTTTGGAGACGGACTGAAAGTCAGCAGGTAGGACGTTGAAGACATCTGAAGGGCAGCATCCCAAATGGCACACTATTCCCTTCAGAGTGCTGAATCCCATAGGGCTCTGGTCAAACGTAGTGAACTATATAGGGAATAGTGTGCCATTTGGGCCACACACACGTTCTTTATCTGAAGCTCTCTGCTATCCTCGCTTTCATCACTCTCTGCTCGGGTAATGTATCCCACAGAGAATACTGCTTGCTCGCTGGCTGACTGTGGGGCTTTTGTTTTCAGTGTTTTTCTCATTTTTCCCTGAAAAGCTATTCAGGTTTACTGTACGGTCAATCTGAGCCCCCATACTGTAGGCTACTGTACATTTGGGGGATTTGGGCAAAAATAATATTGCTTATTTTCAACAATATAAGTGTCATTTTAAGAAGCAAAGATGGTGAGAATATATTGCTAATAAAAGATGCACAATAAAATAAAGCACAATTGCCACCAACCTTAAACAAGTGCAGCATAACGAGAACGACAACAGCGGAGATGCCAATTATGAGCGCCTGTGATCTCCTCACAGATAAATCAATCAACAGCAAAAGCAGAAAGCTGATTGGTCATCCGAGAGCTGTGTGTGTGTAGTGTCCTCTGCATCATGCCACAGTGGCCAATTTGTGGCCTTGTTGTTTTGCTCCCAATACTCTCATCTTATCTCATGCGCTCTCTCTCTGTCTCACTCTCTCTTTCGATGTCTGTCCTCAGCCCTCCCTGCATTTTATTGATTTCAAACTTAGCAGAATGTGCCTGACCAGTAGTCCTGGCAGATGGCAGATGCTCAACTCTGGCCTAGTGCTGTGTACATGCACACAAACACGGGCATGGACACACACACACTGAAAACTGCTCCATGGGATGTAGACTGCAGAACCTCTTTGTCTTGGCTCAGAGGACCAGCCCGTTCTGCTTCTCGCATTGCAAATGATCTATAATGGAGGTTAGTAGCTTCTTACAGAATAACCACTTCTCTGGGGATCTGGGGAACTATAGTGACTCTCTGAAATGCCTCTGTCCTTTTCTACAGTATCATCTCTCCTATGTTGTCTCAAGCAGCTAAGTATCACAAATAATGCACGCATAATTACCATTCAAATATGACAGAGGCTGGAATGATTATTACATTGTGTGGTTTCGAAGTTCCATGTACTTTAAGAACAGTGACCAGTGAGACCAATGATTCATTCTTTAGACGTTAAATTCAGCAGTCATTTGCATTGATCTCAGCACCCGTTCTTTTGTCAGTTCCATGGCCCCATTTCAGCAAGGTAAGCTGCAGCATTTACTAAACACCACTGACCCTGCTCATGTAAAGTAGGCCTAGATATCACGGACATTTAACTACCACAACCATACTAGGACAGCATCCGTGGATGTGACTTTCCTAATATGGACACCACACGGGGTTTTATTAAAAGGTAAAACAACATCTTGTCATCCTCTAAATACTCAACTAAGGAACCCCTGTCCAATTGTGTCAGAACTTATAGTTTCCAGTTTGCTGATTAAGAAAGAAGGGCGGGTAAGACGCTGGAGTGATATCCGTTCCAAACTTTAAATTCTATTTCCAAGCACTAGCATTTCACCCAATTATAAATTGGTTTAGACATTACTCTACCGCTCCCTGCTTGAGAATAGAGAGAAATATGATTTTCTGGAGCGCTGCCTTTCACATCGCCCCAATGGTCCATATGTGGTGTCTGTACCCGTGGCGATATCATGGATAGTAATGGTTTAAGGACGTTCCAAGATCTGAAAGAAGCATTTATATTACCAGGTAACTATGTTCTTCTGTATCTCCACCTCAGGTCAGCTATGCTAGCCTATGGAGCTCCATGGGAAAACCAGCTGTCAAACCATCCAATGATGGAATTTATAAACAGATTATCTAGTCTTCCAAAAGGACTAATCTCTATAATATATCAACAACTATCGGAAAGCTCATACTCTAAGCTAGCCATTAAAAAAGTATGGCCCACAGATCTAAATGTAACTGAATCATCCTTTAACAGAATATGGAAAAATATAACCTTGGCATCCCGTAATCCGAACCATCAAATTTGTTCACAGACTTTATCTAACACCCAAGAAATGTTTTATAATGAAATTGGCCCCAACTTTCAAATGCTCACTGTGTCCCCTGAATCAGGTAGGCACATTTCTTTAAATGATGTGGGACTGCCCTCCATTTAAATTCATTATTGGACAAAGTTACAAAGAGCATGAATGTAAATATTGAATGTAAAAATATATGACTTGCCCTGAGGGAATTGTTGATATGCTGTAAAAAAATGAATTCTAGAAAACATTTTATTTGAAAAACAATTGCAAAAAATGCAGATAGAAAGATATTTTTTTCACAATCTGCTCTGGACAAGTCCAGTCCTGTGTCTGAACGAAATGAAACAAAAAATATTTAGTCCGACTTTATCCAGTGTTCAGAAAATAAATATTGTCTCCTTTGCATATTTGAATAAAATATTTCAGAAACATTTTAATACAAAAAAGTGTTTTATTTTTGTCCCCATTCAACTGGTAAAAAGTTGATTGTGATATGACTAAGAAGGTGCCTGGCCTTCATATGATTTTGAGAGTTATACCTGTACCTGTAACCCCCTCCTGAAAAAATGCTAAACTAAATAAAAAGTTGGCCACAAAAGAAAGAAGGGACGTCCTCAATGCAACTCCTTATATTCTTCAGACCATGTCCCAATGCAACACTTTATTTGTTCAGACCATGTCATTGGTTCTTATGCCAGTATCCTTGATTACCTCCCTCTCACTGGGCTGGGTAGTCTGGCTCTCACTAGAGGAGAGATGCTCTCTGTCCAAGCCTTATTGGTGGAAGGGTTTCTCTACTGAGCCACTCTCTAACCGTCTCTCCCTCCATCACAACAACACATCATTAGACCAGCAATGACAGACAGAGAGAGGGAGATCAGAGAGGGAGGGAGGGATGGATGGAAGGAGAGGGAGAAAAAGAGAGAGGGGTCCCAGGTTGAGACACAGACCAATTAATTCTTTAGCACCCCTATTTGTGTCTGCGTCTCAAACTACACCCAATTCCCTATGTAGTGCACTACACCATAGAATCATTGTATAGGGGAATAGGGTGCCATTTGGGATGCAACCAGTGTTCGGTCATGGTCTGGTATTTCCTAGGTACTAACAACATAGTAAACAACTCCTGGTGGTCTAATGATGTTTTTTTTCCTCTATTTTCAAAACCTCTGACCCTATTGTCTTCAAACCAGCAACAGATACATACAATGTAGCCGGCTAGTATGTAACCGTAAATGACTGGGTTCCAAACTAAGTCTACTGAGCTACAATAGAGTACATTAGCCTGCTAAGCCAAAGGCCTAGGCATTGATACCATAATCAAATATGGAGTAGGAGGCTAGGACTACAGTGACTGCCTTCAGGCAAGGCTTACTCTCCTCTCATGTTTCATGTCTATCCATATCATCTCTGTATCTCTCTGCAACGCTGAACACTAAAGCGCTTATCAAAATAATAACATCTGATGATGACATCCACGTGTTTAATCTAGGTCAACGCTGATGAATAATTTACAACCAGATGCTCAATAGATTCCCACTGAACAATACCGGCATGTCGCTAGGCCTGTAGGACTTTGAGTACGGACACACACACGCACGCACTCGCGCACACACACACACACACACAGTATATAGCCTCGCCACAACCTGGGCTCTCGCCCACACACTTCTCTGGTCTGTCTGCATGGCTGGTCTGTCAACATCCCAGACTCATCAAAGATAGAGGCTGCGACCTGCTCATTCAAAGTTCTCCAAAAGTGTGCACTTGCACACTTTTCATCATAGTCTACATAACAGACTCAGAGAGATACACAGGCCATAGTGAGGCCTAGAAGATGACAACCAGACAGTATTGTCTCTATCATTGTTCTGTTCTGCTGTGGAACTACATGCATTTGCTTCCACCATCTGACATCCAGTCGAATCATATCCCTCCCTGTCAAATAGGTTTCAGAATGTTGTCATACACGTCAGAAATGCAATTAAGAGTAATCAAGATGATAACAAATCCAATTAGGCCTCTGCCAGGTAATGAGGTTTGTTATAGGCAAAACCTCATTACCCGGCACTGAGATATAGACAATTATTTAAATGACTATTTCACTGGGAAAGTGGACAAACTGAAAAGTGAAATGACAACATTGAACAGTGAACTATCATCTTTCTGTATTGAAGAACTGGGGCGGCAGGGTATCCTAGTGTTTAGAGCGTTGGACTAGTAACCAGAAGGTTGCAAGTTCAAACCCCCGAACTGACAAGGTACAAATATGTCGTTCTGCCCCTGAACAGGCAGTTAACCCACTGTCCGTAGGCCGTCATTGAAAATAAGAATTTGTTCTTAACTGACTTGCCTAGTTAAATAAAGTAAATCTAATCATAAAGGGGATTGCTGTTTTGAATTTGGTCAAGTTTGTGTGGAAAAATTGTGATCCATCAATAATGATAAGCCACCAAGTACAGACAACCTAAATAATATTCAGAATGGTAGCAGACTGTATTGCCAACACATCAATTAAATGTTTTGCCTCAATGCAATCACTGGTCAACATGGCTGTCATACTGAAAGTAAAACAATCTGGACATCATGTCTCCTCTTCCGAGATTTGGTTAGCTTCTTCCCATACATGACAACTATTGAAGACAAAACAACCGAAGAAAGAGCACATACAACATGTGATGAGGCTATAATTCTCAGCAACAAAAGTGATCAAATTAAGATCCCACATCTGTAGGCTACTCCAACCGAGACACCACCCAATTATAGTCTCATCGTGTTGTATGTTTTCTTTCTTCTGATCTTTCTTCTTCTATAGTTGTCATGTATGGGACGAAGCTAGCGAAATCACAGAAGAGGAGACATGACATATAGATTGTTTTACATTCAGTATGACACCCCATGCCTCATGAAAGCCATGGGGGTATTACTAAGCTATAGGAAATTGTTTTAAGAAGGTAGCTCCTGCATGTGCAGTAGCTAAAGGGGATCCAATAATAAACTAAACCTGGACATGAACAAATGCTATTGCATTTCACTGTAGTCTACAATAACATTGTGTGACACTGTTACTTAACTATGATTGTCTGTAGTATTGTGTGTGTGCTTGTAAGCGTGTGTGTGCATGTGTTTGTGAGTGTGCGTACATACAACATGAAGTGGATACTAAAAGCAGGCCGGGGAAGAGGACAGCTGTTTGGTGCTTGTGTTTCATTTAGAGTTGTAGCTCTCATTTGGGGAGGGAGGTTTGGGTTTTGCTTTATTTAAAGCTGAACAGCTGTTGTTGGACCTGAGGCAGTACATTACTGTGTGTGTGTGTGTGTGTGTGTGTGTGTGTGTGTGTGTGTGTGTGTGTGTGTGTGTGTGTGTGTGTGTGTGTGTGTGTGTGTGTGTGTGTGTGTGTGTGTGTGTGTGTGTGTGTGTGTGTGTGTGTGTGTGTGTGTGTGTGTGTGTGTGTGTATGTGTGAGGACAGTCTGGATCCTATCTCATCTCCTCCCCTGATACCTCCGTATTCCCATACTGCCATAGATCTTCCTATAGGCTAATGTCACTACACACAACACCCCAACAATACGCCAGGAGGCAACTAAACACACACACACGCACATACACACGCACATGCACACACACACACACACACACACACGCACACACACACACACACACACACACACACACACACACACACACACACACACACACACACACACACACACACACACACACACACACACACACACACTCTCAGCAACATAGCAACACACAGCTAAATTAACAGATCTTACTATTATATAGACATCCAGTATGCATTTTATGATTCTATATGACAAGTATTCCATTTAACAGTGTTGATCAACTCAATTAGAAATAGGTTATGATATGTAGTTCTCTGTTTCTCCTGACTGAATGAGAAATGTAAAATGTGACAGATTCCATCCCTGCTGAGTGAGAAGACATGAACATTCCAGTCACTTATGAACAGTCTGCTGAATCTAATCTATCCAGAATAGCAACTGTTTGCTAATGTTTGTATGTCTCACAAACAAGCCGTGTACTTCATCATTACTGGTGGGTACGAAACATCATAAGCGCGTTCCGTGACAGTCAACTAATGAATTTCTCATGTCGGAAGTTGAGCAGCAAAGTAACACAGATAAATAAACAAGTTGGAGAGAGAGACAACATTTACAGGATCCCTAATTATTTACAAGTTCCACTCTGACTAATGTCAGTTTCCTCCTAATATTCATCAACAACAGTGTCTGAGTGGCGGGGGAATAGATTTGTAAGGAGACAAGGTTGAACAAAGATCTATAACAAGGAGAGAGGGAAGGAGGAAGGGTGGGAGAGTGGGGATTGAGGTAAGGAGGCAGGGAGGAAGGCAGGGAGAGGGAAGGAGGCAAAGAGAGGGAAGGAGGCAGGGTGGGAGGCAGGGAGAGGGAAGGAGGCAGAGAGAGGGAAGGAGGCAGAGAGAGGGAAGGAGGCAGGGTGGGAGGCAGGGAGAGGGAAGGAGGCAGAGAGAGGGAAGGAGGCAGGGTGGGAGGCAGGGAGAGGGAAGGAGGCTGGGAGGGAGGAAGGGAGAGGGAAGGAGGCAGGGAGAGGGAAGGAGGCTGGGAGGGAGGAAGGGAGAGGGAAGGAGGCAGGGAGAGGGAAGGACGCGGAGAGAGGGAAGGGGCAGGGAGAGGGAAGGAGGCAGGGTGGGAGGCAGGGTGAGGGAAGGAGGCAGGGTGGGAGGCAGGGAGAGGGAAGGAGTCAGGGAGGGAGGCAGGGAGAAGGAAGGAGGCAGGCAGGGAGAGAGAGGGAGGCAGGGAGGGAGGCAGGGAGAGAGAGGGAGGGTAGCGAGCGAGAGAGAGGGAGGGATGGAGGGAGGGATGGAGAGAGGTTGAGAGGCCCAAAGAAGTCAGATTCCCTTTGGACACACACGTACAGGACTCCCTATATTAGAAAGTCCTAGTGGGCTCAGGGAATGGGTTGAGAAAAAAGTGAGAGATGGCGGTAAGAGTTGGGTGAGGTAGGGGCCATTACTGTATATACACTTACACTCTATATACAGAAGTATTTGGAAACCCCTTCAAATGAGTGGATTCGACTATTTCAGACACACCTGTTGCAGGTGTATAAAATCTAGCACACAGCCATGCAATCTCCATAGACAAACTTTGGCAGTAGAATTACTGAAGAGCTCAGTGACTTTCAACGTGTCATTGTCATACTGTAAAATGCCACTTTTCCATCAAGTCAATTTCGTCAAAGTGCCCGACCTCACTAATGTTCTTGTGGAATGGAAGCAAGCCCCTGTGGCAATGTTCCAACATGTAGTGGAAAGCCTTCCCCGAAGAGTGGAGGCTGTTATAGAAACAAAGCGCCCAACTCCATATTAATGCCCATGATTTTGGAATGAGATGTTCGACTAGCAGGAGTCCACATACTTTTGGTAATGTAGTGTAAATTAAGAAGCATATAATGTTGATACCCTCATTAAAAGCTTCCCCCTCTGATACACACACACAGGTGCATAGGTTACTCCAACAGAGGCCCCACCGCCTAGTTCATAAAGACATACAGATGTAAGATCTTCATTTGAGTCAGTTTGGTACAGGAGGAAAATAATCCGGCAGCAGCAGGAAATATTATGTAGATTATAATTAATGGACATTATTTTTCGGGGTTGATTCATTTTTCATTAGGGCAAAAAAAGTCTGACATTTTAAAGTTGAAACTTTAGAAGCCTTTTAAAACCTTCAATGCTCTACAAGTTTGCATTTCCTGCTGTGCGGCAGACCGAGCCAGAAAACCGTGCCAGTATATCCTCCAAACACCAGCATCGAGGGCATTATCACTTTCATACAACGGGTTACCAACATATTCAAATAATGATTGACACATTTTCATTAAAAACTTTATTTTGATTAATTTATACTATTTCATCCTTCCTCAATATATAGTCCCGACACAAATCTAGGGTTGCTAGAGACGCGACCCAGTCATTCAGTCTTTTTGTTCTGTATCTATGGACGTGACCCAGTCGTTCATTCTAAATGCTCCTTAGCCACACTGGCTGGCAAAGTTCTTATCTCTTGCTTGCTAGCTAGCCACCACACAGCTTCAGTAACACAATCACTTCAAACTGAAGCTGGAAAGACTGCAAATTTGCTGAGTTTCGTTTTACCTTGTTTAACCTCTTGAACCTCTGGGGGCAGTATTTCATTTTTGGATGAAAAACGTTCCCGTTTTAAACAAGAGATTTTGTCACAAAAAGATGCTCAACTATGCATATAATTGACAGATTTGGAAAGAAAACACTCTGACATTTCCAAAACTGCAAAGATATTGTCTGTGAGTGCCACAGAACTAATGCTACAAGATGAAATTTCATACAGGAAGTGAGCCAGATTTTTGAGGCGCTGTGTTCCAATGTCTCCTTATATGGCTGTGAATGCGCAAGGAATGAGCCTACACTTTCTGTCTTTTCCCCAAGGTGTTTGCAGCATTGTGACGTATTTGTAGGCATATCATTGGAAAATTGACCATAAGAGACTACATTTACCAGGTGTCCGCTCGGTGTCCTCCGTCGAAACTATTGCGTAATCTCCAGGTGCGTGCATTGTTCCATTTTGAACAGAGGAGAAACCAAACTGCCACGAGTGACTTATCATCAAATAGATATGTGAAAAACACCTAGAGGATTGATTCTAAACAACGTTTGCCATGTTTCTGTCGATATTATGGAGTTAATTTGGAAAAAAGTTTGCGTTGCAATGACTGAATTTTCGGGGTTTTTTCTTAGCCAAACGTGATGAACAAAACGGAGCGATTTCTCCTACACAAATAATATTTTTGGAAAAACTGAACATTTGCTATCTAACTGAGAGTCTCCTCATTGAAAACATCCAAAGTTCTTCAAGGTAAATTATTTTATTTGAATGCTTTTCTTGTTTTTGTGAAAATGTTGCCTGCTGAATGCTAGGCTTAATGCTATGCTAGCTATCAATACTCTTACACAAATGCTTGTGTAGCTATGATTGAAAAGCATTTTTTGAAAATCTGAAATGACAGTGTTGTTAACAAAAGGCTAAGCTTGTGATCCAATATATTTATTTAATTTCATTTGCGATTTTCATGAATAGTTAACGTTGCGTTATGGTAATGAGCTTGAGGCTATAATTACGCTCCCGGATAAGGGATTGCTCGTCGCAACAGGTTAAATGTACCTCTCTGTATAAATCCATAAATATTATACCAGCTGATTCATAATTTCGACTGACTGTGAAACGTTGACTGCCTGTCTGTCTCGTCTCGACTCCCGACAAATTCATTACTATGGAACAAAATGAGATCTAATTTGAATATTGAGACAATATTGCAAATGTCGGAGAGACAGACAGCAAGGTTTATACAAATCTCCTGCCAATGAAAATGAAATGTTAGTCTAAAAGAAATGTGAGATGTCTAGATGAGCATTCAGAATTAGACCCACCCATTGTATAATCCAACCGAGACACCACCATCTATTGGTGCTAGCTAAAACTACCCAATTATAGCCTCATCGCGTTGTATGTGTTCTTTCTTCGGTTCTTTCTTCTTCTATAGTTGTCATGTATGGGCCGAGGCTCACAAACTCACGGAAGAGGAGACATGACATATAGATTGTTTTACTTTGAGTATGACACTCTTGCCTCATGACAGCCATGTTGACCAATGATTGCATTGAGGAAAAAAAATATTGCTGTTTTGCCATCCTGATCTTTGCAGGAGTCATTCCGGCATGTGGTGATGCTGTTTGTAATACTTTGCTCTCTCTCGCTCTCTCAATATGTTATTTAACTAAGGACAGAGTGCATCAAAGGCTAAAATCTCCACTGGTTACTAATAGTGGGAATATTAATTGAGGCTGATATTTTATTATTTCCCAGTCCTTATGGGGAAGCTAAACGAGGACAGAAATAATTTAGCATTCTTTGCATTATTTTGCACAAATTTTAAAAATGATCTCAGTGAAAGGAAATTGCTTCGGATTCAGCGCAGCCCTACAACCTGTATCTAGCCTACTGGGGTATTTCTTACACACAGAGCGTGTGTGTGTGTCTATGTGTGACCTACATAAATGTGGCATCATTTCAGCTTTAATACAATACAGCCACGTGGGGACAAGTTTTCTTCAGCTGAGGTTATAAGATGCTATATACTCATATAATAAAGTACTGTACACTTATACAGTTGAAGACAGAAGTTTACATACACCTTAGCCAAGTTTAAACTCATTTAAACTCAGTTTTTCACAATTCCTAACATTTAATCCTAGTAAAAATTCCCTGTTTTAGGTCAGTTAGTATCGCCACTTTATTTTAAGAATGTGAAATGTCAGAATAATAGTAGAGAGAATGATTTATTTCAGCTTATATTTCTTTCATCACATTCCCAGTGGGTCAGAAGTTTACATACACTCAATTAGTATTTGGTAGCATTGCCTTTAAATTGCTTAACTTGGGTCAAACATTTTTGGTAGCCTTCCACAAGCTTGCCATAATAAGTTTGGTGGATTTTGGCCCATTCCTCTTGACAGAGCTGGTGTAACTGAGTCACGTGTGTAGGTCTCCTTGCTCACACACACTGTTTCAGTTCTGTCCACAAATTTTCTACAGGATTAAGGTCAGGGCTTTGTGATGGCCACTCCAATACCTCGACTTTGTTGTCCTTAAGCCATTTTGCCACAATTTTGGAAGTATGCTTGGGGTCATTGTCCATTTGGAAGACCCATTTGCGACCAGGCTTTAACTTCCCGACTGATGTCTTGAGATGTTGCTTCAATATATCCACACAATTTTCCTACCTCATGATGCCATCTATTTTGTGAAGTGCACCAGTTCCTCCTGCAGCAAAGCACCCCCACAACTTGATGCTGCAACCCCCGTGCTCCACGGTTGGGATGTTGTTCTTCGGCTTGCAAGCTTCCCCATTTTTCTTCCAAACATAATGATGGTCATTATGGCCAAACAGTTCTATTTTTGTTTCATCAGACCAGAGGACATTTCTCCAATAAGTACGATCTTTGTCCCCATGTGCAGTTTCAAACCGTAGTCTGGCTTTTTTTATGGCATTTTTGGAGCAGTGGCTTCTTCCTTGTTGAGCTGCCTTTCAGGTTATGTCGATGTAGGACTCATTTTACGGAGGAAATAGATACTTTTCTACCTGTTTCCTCCAGCATCTTCACAAGGTCCTTTGCTGTTGTTCTGGGATTGATTTGCACCTTTCGCTGTTATCATAGGATGGTGTAGGATACCACTACTCATATCACATAGGGTGCTGTCAATTATACAACGGGTGGGTCTAATTCTGGATGCTGATGGGTTAAAACCGCATTCCAGCCGGTGTTTATTCCACAAGTTAACACCGGTTAAAGCAATGACGTTGAAATGCCTATTTGCTCTGTTCCATCTCACTGCACAATCCACTGACTTGTCAGACCAGCCAGGCAATTTATACACTTGATCTCCATTATAAAAGCACCTAGACATTATCTCCCATTTCTTTTAGACTAGAATTTCGTTTTCAACAGCGGAGATTTGTATAAACCTTTCTGTCTGTCTCTGACATTTGCAACATTGTTTCGAAATTCGATCTCCATCTGTTGTTGAGGCATGGACAGGCATGGTAAACTAAACACAGCCACTAGAAATCTAGAAAACCAATGTGAGAGATACTGCACAGCTAACAAACATAGCTAATAGAAAAAAACCTAGAGTACAATATCACACATTTAGTTTGTTATATCTGGAGTACTTCTCCTGTCTTATCTGGTGTCCTGTGTGAATTTAAGTATGCTCTCTCTAATTCTCTCTTTCTCTCATTCTTTCTATGTCTCGGAGGACCTGAGCCCTAGGACCATGCCTCAGGACTACCTCGCATGACGACTCCTTGCTGTCCCCAGTCCACCTGGCAGTGCTGCTGCTCCAGTTTCAACTGTTCTGCCTGCGGCTATGGAATCCTGACCTGTTCACCGGACGTGCTACCTGTCCCAGACCTATTATTTGACCATGCTGGTCATATTCTGTTATAATCTCCACCCGGCACAGCCAGAAGAGGACTGGCCACCCCTCATAGCCTGGTTCCTCTCTAGGTTTCTTCCTAGGTTCTGGCCTTTCTAGGGAGTCGACGTGCTTCAACACCTGCATTGCTTGCTGTTTGGGGTTTTAGGCTGGGTTTCTGTACAGCACTTTGAGATATCAGCTGAAATCAATAAATTTAATTTGAATTTGATTTGATTTATAGAAGAATACTGAGAAAACCAAATGTGTGAGTGTGTCTGGAGGCCCCATGGTAGAGTACAGTATCATTAATTCACACAGCTCTCAGCTGTTTCACACAGGAGACAACTACAGGGGTTTCTGTTACCTACATCCTCAAACATAGTCCTTAATAATACATGAAATTCATAATACACACTCCCCCACCTCCGCTTCTACCGCTCTTCTATTTTCCTCCTTTTCTCCCTTTCTTTCCCCCCATCTTCTCTCTCTCGCCCCCCTTTCCTCCTCCCTTTGATTTATTCCACTCTCCCCCTCCTCTCAATCTCTTCCTCCCCACCTCTCCTCCCTTTCCCTCTCACTCTCTTCATCACTACCTCTCCCCCTCTCTTCTTCTCCGCCTCTCTCCCTCGTCTCACTCTCTTCCTCTCCACCTCTCCTCCCTCTCTTCTTTCCCCCCCTCTCCCTCCTCTCAATCTCTTCCTCCCCACCTCTCCCCCCTCTCTTCTTCTCCCCTCTCCCCTTCCTCTCCTCCCCTCTCCCCCTCCTCTCAATCTCTTCCTCCCCACCTCTCCCCCTCTCTTATTCTCCCCCTCTCTCCCTCCTCTCACTCTCTTCCTCTCCACCTCTCCCTCCTCTCATCCTCTCCACCTCTCCCTCCTCTTATCCTCTCTACCTCTCCTCCCTCTCCCCCTCTCTTCTTCTCCTTTCTCCGTATGGTCTTTAATTAATTCACAAACACAGTATCTCCCACAACAATAGATGTATTGGATATATTCTCGTTTGCCCTTGTCTCTGCTTGCTTTTACCTTTACATACTCACTCCTGAGAAATGAAATCACTTCTCTCTTTACACAGACTCAATCCTGAGAAATGAAATCGCTCTGCATTGAACGATTTTTCCCTTCGGATGTTTCCTTCCCCTGATATGATCGTTATCCGAAATCGAATCTAGAACCCTGGGCCCTGGTCGTCTGCAGGTCCTCGCCGCCCTGTGTGTGTGTGTGTGTGTGTGTGTGTGTGTGTGTGTGTGTGTGTGTGTGTGTGTGTGTGTGTGTGTGTGTGTGTGTGTGTGTGTGTGTGTGTGTGTGTGTGTGTGTGTGTGTGTGTGTGTGTGTTCAGCTCCTCGCCGCCAGGGAAGCAATCTGGGCTTGAATAGCAGAGAAGCGCCCAAGGTGGGAATATGATACACTGTGGAGAGGAGCGGCTTCTTGGGGAATGAGAGGGGAAGATCAATTACCAGAGAATGGCCTTTGTGACCATGGGGTTTATCATTTAAACTCTAAAGCTAGAGGAAATGTTACAGATACAATATACCAACCAACCAGAACAAGGTTATGGAAATTGGGTGTGTTGATACCCCATATCCATAAAAATATTATGTGAATTTTCATTCACACCATTTTTGGGGGGAGAAATTACATTTGAAAATCGAGTTTACGCTGCTGAAAAGTATAATGGGAAAGAGGAAGAGAGAGAGAAAGAGACAGAGCGATAGAGAGGGTGAGAGAACTATTGAGATCGAGAGACAGAGCGAGTCAGAGAAAGAAAGATGAAGCATGGCCACAAATCACCACCTTCCTCCCTCCCAGTAAGTCTCCCTCTACCTGCGCATGTTTGACATGCGCTCCCAGTCCCAGGGCCAAATTTGTCATCCTAATATAGATGCTACCTCAAGCCTGAGATGAATGTACTCCACACTAATTCCCATGCGGAACCATTGCACAAACATGACAGAGGGAATGGAGGACAAGGGGGAAGCAGCACATCAGCACACCGTCTCCCTTCCTTCCAAAGCAGCAGACGAGGTCACGGATGTCTTCCAGAAAGTACAGCCATTGTGATTCAGACTTCTAGCAGTACAGAGCAGTGTATGTGTGTGTGTCATTCGATTCACAAGGGGCCACTGTAGCTACAGTACAAATCATCATAGTATAATCATCCCGAGCTCTAAGTAAAGACTACAGAGTGTGAAAGACACAATTTGGTTTTCTGGGTCGTGTTCATTACCATCAAACAAGAAAATAACTCTGAATTCAGGTGCAACTACCTGGACATGTCGAATACGAAACACACATTTTCCCTTGAGATCAAAACCCAGGTGTGAAAGGCACTAGATTTACATTTACATTTAAGTCATTTAGCAGACGCTCTTATCCAGAGCGACTTACTAGATGGTGGTAATAGCGAAAAAAGGAGAAGAGATGTCCTCAGAGATATTCAACAGCTCCCCGTGTAAGTAACAAAATAGCAATAAAGAGGGTTCATTGGTGACATTCTCCATTTTCTAAAGGACTGCAAGGAAGTTTCCACCAGTCGTAGTTCATCCCATCATGACGGGACTGACGAAGGGAGAGAAACAATATAGAATAAGTGAGTATTAGTGCTTAGTGGCAAAAGTGATGTGATATTGTTGCATAGCCACTGAGTTCTCACATTTTGGGTAGGCCTAACACATTGTTTGCACCAACCTGTGTGAAGTATTGCATTATGAGGAAGATGTCAGCTTGACGTCGAAACGTCAGACATCTGTTCACATCAAGTGCTCCAAGTGCTCCAACTCTTTTTATTACCTCGAATTACCTCAAATTTTCCTTGTTAAGCCATTCTCATGATTTTTGTCATTGTTATTGAGCACCCCCGCATTCCTTTGTTTGCTGTAGCGCTAAGGCCCGCGTGAACTCTCTCTCAAAACAGCTCTTTGAAAAACTATAAGCTACCACTCTCTCCCGTTTCTCTCTCCCTTTCTCTCCCTCTCTCTCCCTCTAACCCCGCCTCTCTCCCTCCCTCCCTCCCTCTCATTCTCTCCCTCTCTCCCTTTTCCTCTCTCTCACTCATCTCTCTTAGTTTGTACATTTTCTCAGGGGAGAGGTGCTGATTTGTGTTGTGTACTGAACAAAGTGCTTTTTAGTCAGAAGAAGTTTAGAAGAGTAGGACTGTTCCAGGGGCCAAGATTAGGCTGAGAAATCAGCCACATGGGACCTAGTTTCTCTAACTAATGAATTGCCTGTTCAATTCAAATTGAGACTGCCATCCCATCACCTGCAAAATTATATCACACGGCAGGACACATCAAGAGGAGGATAAAAGTGGCTCTTTTCCTCTCAAGCACAATGGCACATTGGAGGTCATTTGTAGCTGGCAATCACGAATCAGACTCTAGATGTAGTCGACAACAATTAATAATTGTATGCAATGGGAAGTCTGTGTGTGTGTGTGTGTGTGTGCGTGTGTGTGCGTGCGCGTGTGTGTGTGTGTGTGTGTGTGTGTGTGTGTGTGTGTGTGTGTGTGTGTGTGTGTGTGTGTGTGTGTGTGTGTGTGTGTGTGTGTGTGTGTGTGTGTGTGTGTGTGTGTGTGTGTGTGTGTGCGTGTGTGTGTGTGTGTGTGTGTGTGTGTGCGTGTGTGTGTGTGTGTGTGTGTGTGTGTGTGTGTGTGTGTGTGTGTGTGTGTGTGTAATGAAACAGTGGCGTGCCACGGATGATGCCGTCATAACGCGGAGGGACAGAGAACAAATAAACAAACAGAGACTCAATAAAGAGAGGAAGTAATGCCTAATTAGACAGAGACGGAAGGGAGGGTGGTCTCAAACATCAAAGGAAGGACAGATAACGTAGCTGAGTTCTTGGTGGGACTCAGACGATAGGCAAGAATCTCTAGGCTTCAACCGTGTGAGATTAGAAATGCACATCAATGCAAATGTACAATACTAGAAACAGTAAATATGCTTCAGTCTCTCTGTGAAAACAAACACGTTGGACTTTAAAGCTGTGTATGTGTGTGTGTGTGCCTCACAGACACAGGTGGAGTGCGTTGCTTTGCTTTATTCAGTCTGTTTCGGTTACTTTCCTGACACACATTATTATAAGAATGAGAAGGAAAGAATATCAGTGTTTGAGTCAACCTGTCACTGACCGAGTCTGTAATACCTACTACCATAGTCCCTGTGCCCAAGAACACCAAGGTAACCTGCCTAAATTACTAACGACCCGTAGCACTCACATCTGTAGCCATGAAGTGCTTTGAAAGGCTGGTCATGGCTCACATCAGCACCATCACCTCAGAACCCCTAGACCCAGTCCAATTCGCACACCGCCCCAACAGGTCCACAGATGACGCAGTCTCTATTGCACTCCACACTGCCCTTTCCCACCTGGACAAAAGGAACACCTATGTGAGAATGCCGTTCATTGACGACAGGTAAGCAATCAACAACATAGTGCCTTCAAAGCTCATCACTAAGCTAAGAACCCTGTGACTAAACACCTCCCTTTGAAACTGGATCCTGGACTTCCTCACGGGCCGCCCCCAGGTGGTAAGGGTAGGCAATCCTGCCACGCTGATCCTCAACAGGGGGGCCCCTCAGGGGTGCGTGCTTAGGTCCGTCCTGTACTCCCTGTTCACCCATGACTCCAACACCATCATTCAGTTTGCCGACGACACAATGGTGGTAAGCCTGATCACCGACAACAATGAGACAGCCTATAGGGAGGAGGTCAGAGACCTGGCACTGTGGTGCCTGGACAACAACCTCTCCCTCAATGTGATCAAGACAAAGGAGAAGATCGTGGACTACAAGAAAAGGAGGGCCCAGTACATCACTGGGGCCAAGCTTCCTGCAATCCAAAAATTGCCAAAGACTCCAGACACCGTAGTCGTAGATAGTTCTCTCTGCTACCGCATGGCAAGCGGTACCGGAGCGCCAAGTCTAGGTCCAAACGGCTTCTTAACAGCTTCTACCCCCAAGCTATAAGACTAATGAACAGCATTGACCCCTACCCCCTTTTATACTCTGCTGCTACTTGTTATGTATTATCTATGCATAGTCACTTCACCCCTTCCTACATGTACATATTACCTCAATTACGTCAACTAACCTGTACCCCCGCACATTGATTCGGCACTGGTAACCAATAGCCTCGTTATTGTTTTGTTTTGTATTGTTACTCTTTTTCTTTTTTTTTAGCTTAATTTTATTTTAGTAGTATTTTCTTAAGTCTTGTTTTTCTTACAACAGCATTGTGGTTTGAGGACTTGTAAGCATTTCAGGGTAAGGTAATACCAGTTGTATTCGGCGCATATGACAAATAAGATTTGATTGATAAATCATCAAAAACAAAGGAGACGATCACTGGCGCAGTCACTGGCGCAGTCACTGGCGCAGTCACTGGCGCAGCGGTTGACAAGGCCAACGTTAGCTCTGTTGCTAGCACTTCAGCAAGCATGACTTTGAACGGGCAGAACATAGAACCCAGCTCGTTGTTGACCTCGCAATCATCCCCATACAAGGCCATGGAAGAAATGGGTAGAGTCAGCACCATTCTTGAATCTCTTGAATCAGATGTTTCTCAGGTCAAACAATCTCAGATGGATTTGCAAGAAGATGTATCGGACATATTACAGAGGCGAGATGAGGCAGAGGGTCGGATATCAAAGCCGGAGGACGTTGATCGACTGATTAAGAACATCAAGAAGAACGCCAAACTGTGTAAGGATCTCCACAGAGGCGCCTCAATTTAAGACTTTTAAGGGTCAAGGAGGGTCTGGAGGATGGTAAGCTGCGGGAATGCATGAGACTAATTATCTCGGATGCTCTGGGGGTGGATCTGGACGAATCCGAGCTTCAATGAGTCCAATGGTCCCTAGCACCAATGCCGAGTCAGAATTAGCCGCCTAGACCAATCATTATCCGCTTTCTTGGGGATCTGGAGAGAGAGAGTACTGGCCGCTGCGAAGTGAATGTATCGGGAGAAGAGAGAGGTGACCTGGACGTGCTGCAAGAAATAAGGGCATGGATGGCATAGCTATATTGGACGGTGAGTTATATATGGGACAGTGTCTGTGTGACACACTATCGTAAAGACACTGTGAAATTACAATTTGGATAACTAATAGCTACAATATTTAGCTATTTGTCTATTTCAGACTGTATAATGTAGCTACAATACTATTTTGATCACTGGAGGTTCAGCTGGTTGGCTACTCAGTCAAATCTAACAAACTAATAAAGGTTGAGATTGTCATATGTGATAGCATGACAGCATCGAATATGATTGATTTTCAATATAATTCTAAAACCTAATGTTACGGATACAGGTATCCTGTGTGTGTGTGTGTGTGTGTGTGTGTGTGTGTGTGTGTGTGTGTGTGTGTGTGTGTGTGTGTATCCTGTGTTCTTTTCTCTCCTTCTCCCCTCACAGGTGAAAATCATCACTCCCCTAATCATCAATCAGAAGACACACCTCTTCCTGTTTCCTACCCAATCACAATTCATTTCCCTTGGTTTAAAAACCCTGTCAGTTGTTTGCTCTAGAGCTCAATCTCTCTGTAAATGCCATATGTCTGTAGATTGCTCTGTTTCACCCTCTCCTACTATTGCTCTTTATGTATTGAGCTATCTTTTGTTTGAGCACCTCCATATCACTTTGTCCTCACCTGTGGGTATTGTTTTTGGTTATGGTGTTTGTGTTTGTTTGCTGGTGGGAAAAGGGGGAACCAAGACAAGTCGCCCATGGGCATAAACCACCTGTAGGTAAACTTTTTAAATACCCTAGTTAGAACTGGGCGGACCAACCACTGTATTTTTGGTTGGTTAGTTAGCTGTTGTTGAAATAGGCTAGTCTAGCTTAGGGGTGTTTTTGGATGCTTATTGTTTCTTTCCTTGGGTCCAGCTCAGCCCCTTTTCCTGCTCCCTCCATTACCGTGTGTTTACTAATGAACCCTGAGTTTGACAGTAGATTTCAGTTGTCGTGGTTATTTCGTTCTCATTTTTACTTTTTTACTATTATAATTTGCATGAGTTATACTACGGTTCTCGTTACCATCTCCCCTAGACTGTCAGCCAAAAGGGATTCGTAACACCTAATAAGAAATTATTAATGTCTAAAACATATACAAAGATAATTTCATGGAATCTCAAAGGTTCACAGAATCCAATTAAGAGGAAGAAATGTTATACTTTTCGATGTACCGATTCCATGGTTTATGAATTTACACGCAAAACGAAGCCGGATTCAAAAATAGTACCTGCAAACACCAGTCTTAACGTCAGCAGTGAAGATGCGACTCTGGGATGCTGGCCTACCAGGCAGAGTTCCTCTGTTCATTGTCTGTGTTATTTTGCCCATCTTAAATATATTATTTGTATTGGCCAGTCTGAGATATGGCTTTTTCTTTGCAACTCAGCATCCCGGCATCGTCTCCTCACTATTGACACTGAGACGGGTGTTTTATGGGTACTATTTAATGAAGCTGAATATTGAGGACTTCTGAGGCATCTGTTTCTCAAACTAGACACTTTAATATACTTGTTCTCTCGCTCAGTTGTGCACCGGGGCCTCCCACTCCTTTTTCTATTCTGGTTCGGGCCAGTTTGTGCAGTCCTGTGAAGGAAGTAGTATAAAGCATTGTAAGAGATCTTCCGTTTCTTGGCAATTTCTCACATGGAATAGCCTTAATTTCTCAGAACAAGAATAGACTAACGAGTTTCAGAAGAAAGTTATTTGTTCCTGTACATTTTGAGCCTGTAATCAAACCCACAAATGCTGATCTAGATACTCAACTAGTCTAAATAAGGCCATTTTTATTGATTATTTAATCAGAACAACAGTTTTCAGCTGTGCTAACATAATAGCAAAAGGGTCTTCGAATGATCAATTTGCCTTTTAAGATTATAAACGTAGATTAGCTAACACAATTTGCCATTACATCCCAGGAGTGATGGTTGCTGAAAATGGGCCTCTGTACGCCTATGTAGATATTCCTTTAAAAATCACCCGTTTCCAGCTACAATAGTCATTTACAACATTAACAATGTCTACACTATTTCTGATCAATTTGTTATTTTAATGGATGAAAAATTTGCTTTTTTTTTCAAAAACATTTCTAAGTGACCCCAAACTTTTGAACTGTAGTGTGTGTATATACAGTTGAAGTTGGACATTTATGTACACTTAGGTTGGAGTCATTAAAACTCATTTTTCAATCACTTCATACATTTCTAGTTAACAAACTATAGTTTTGGCAAGTCATTCAGAGAAACTACTTTGTGCATGACACAAGTAATTTTTTCAACAATTGTTTACTTATAATTTACTGTATCACAATTCCAGTGGGTCAGAAGTTTACATACACTAAGTTGACTGTGCCTTAAAACATATTGGAAAATTCCAGAAAATGATGTCATGCCTTTAGAAGCTTCTGATAGGCTAATTGACATCATTTGAGTCAATTGGAGGTGTACCTGTGGATGTATTTCATCATAGGAAAATCAAATGAAGTGAGCCAAGACCTCAGAAAAAAAAATGTAGACCTTCACAAGTCTAGTTCATCCTTGGGAGCAATTTCCAAATGCCTGATGGTACCACGTTCATCTGTACAAACAATAGTACGCAACTATAAACACCATGGGACCACGCAGCTGTCATACCGCTCAGGAAGGAGGCGCGTTCTGTCTCCAAGAGATGAATGTACTTTGGTGTGAAAAGTGCAAATCAGTTCCAGAACAACAGCAAAGGATCCTGTGAAGATGCTGGAGCACAGGGGTGGCAGCATCATGTTGTGGGGGTGCTTTGCTGCAGCAGGGACTGGTGAACTTCACAAAATAGATGGCATGATGAGGACCGAAAATGATGTGGATATATTGAAGCAACATCTCAAGACATCAGTCGGGAAGTTAAAGCTTGGTTGAAAATGGGTCTTCCAAATGGACAATGACCTCAAGCATACTTCCAAAGTTGTGGCAAAATGGCACAAAAAGGACAACAAAGTCAAGGTTTTGGAGTGACCATCACAAAGCCCTGCCCCCATCCTATATAAGATTTGTGGGCAGAACTGAAAAAGTGTGTGAGCAAGGAGGCCTACAAACCTGACTCACTTAAACCAGCTATGCCAGGAGGAATGGGCTACAATTCACCCAACTTATTAAAGGAAGCTTGTGGAAGGCTACCTGAAACATTTGACCCAAGTTAAACAATTTAAAGGCAATGCTACCAAATACTAATTGAGTGTATGTAAACTTCTGACCCACTGTGAATGTGATGAAAGAAATAAAAGCTGAAATAAATCAATCTCTCTAGTATTATTCTGATATTTCACATTCTTAAAATAAAGTGGTGATCCTAACTGACTGAAGACAGGGAATTTTTACTAGGATTAAATGTATTTGGCTAAGGTGTATGTAAACGTCCAACCTCAACTGTATGTGTATGGATGTATGTATATAGATATATATATACATATATATATTTACCCCCCCAAAATATATGGGTGATTGTAAATGATGCAGACAATTACATTGATGGAAGAAACAATTTATCCGCAATTTTAAAGCTGACCCCCCAAAAGAAAAAGGAAAAAAAAGAGGAAGACATTTTTATGTTAATCTAAAATCCCAACAAGCTGCTATAGCTTTCATCCAAGAAACTCATTTGGTTGATTCAGAGGCTGCTAAATTGAAAAGGGATTGGGTTGGGCAGGTATTTCATAGTTCATAGCAAAGAAACATGGTGTTACAATTTTGGTACATAAATAGTTTAATTGTATCATGTTAAAGCAACATAAGGATGAGGAAGGAATAATTACTTGTGTTAAGGCTCTGTTAAATGGTAATAAGGTTAATATGTGTAATATTTATGCACCAAACAGGGAGGATCCTGGGTTTTTCCATAAGGTTAATAAGGTCATGCGAGAAATCATTGCTGGCAATACAGTGGTGGCGGGAGACTTTAACTAGGTTCAAGATGGTATCCTTGATAAAACTACTCATTCTAAAACTGTACCAAGGGACAGAGCAGCAATACACCTATTAATGAAGGATCTGGGTCTGATAGATGATAGATATATGGAGACTTGTCAATCCTAGAGAGAAGGAATATACATTTTATTCACGTAACCAATATTCTCATTCCAGGATAGATTATTTCCTAATTTCCAAAAGTATGACTAAAGATGTGATAGATCGTAAAATAGAGTTTATTGCTTTGACTGACCACGCAACAGTGGAATTACGTATAGTAGTTTAGGTTGATATGGCTAAGAAAAACATTAGATGGAGGATGAATACATCCTTATTCCAAGACAAAACATTTCATATTTTCCTCAATAAAGATGTCAAGTTTTTTTTTAAACAAACATTGGTTCCACTGACAAATTGAGTACACTATGGGAGGCCACCAAAGCATATGTTAGGGGCAAGTTAATAGCACACACTAGTAGAAAGAAAAGGGAAGATAGAGAAAGAGTTGAAAAACTAGAGTCTCAAATTTAAGAGCTGGAAAAAGAGTTATCCAAGAAAAATCACTGTTGAAACAAGTCTGGGATCTGAAGTTTCAATTACATATAACAAAAAGGCTGAATATGCAATGTTTCGTCTGAGGACACATTTTTATGAAAGTGGTGAAAAAACAGGTAAATTATTGTCTAAACAACAAAAGGGTGCCAGTTTTGTAATACCAGCTATCAAAAATGGAAGTGGGGAGGTAATGACAGGTACAAACGATAGGAACAATTTATTTTGTGACTTTTATTTGACTCTTTATAAGTCAGAATGTAACTTGAATGACTTTTTTGAATGCCTTTTTTCAAAGATCGAGCTTCCATGGGGTGTCTCCTGATTAAACGATGAAGGATGTGGATGCTCCTATACTAGAATCTGAGATAAGAACAGACATCACCTCAATGAAGTCTGGAAAGTCACCAGGATTAGACGACTTCCCAGTTAAGTATTATAAAAGGAATATTGACGTATTAGCTCCTATATTAACATGTGTACGCAGAAGCTCTGGAACTGGAGCAGCTACCTGACACTTTTAATAGGGCATACATTTAATTATTTCTCAAGAAGGATAGAGAACCCACTGACTCAGGGAGTTTTCGCCCTGTCAGTTTAATTGGAGTTGATTGTAGGTGCCCTCCAAAGTACTAGCCATGAGGCTGGAGAAGGTTTTACCTCGTATTATTCACACAGATCAGGTGGGATCTGTGGGAACCTCCACAGGCAATCTTAGACGTTTGCTTCACCTCATGTGGCTGAGTCAAACAGAGGACACTCAGGTGGCAGCCCTTTCCTTAGATGCGGAGAAGGCAGTCAATAGGGTGGAATGAGGCTTTTTAACATATACCCTTGAGAAGTTTGGCTTTGGCTCTGGATTTATCAAGTGGGTTAAGGTATTGTACTCCAATCCAAGAGCAACAGTCCTCACAAATGATATGATCTCTTCCTTTTTTAATCTGTCGAGGGGAACCCAGCAGGGTAGTCCCCTCTTACCGCTCCTCTTTACTCTATTTTTGGAGCTCTTGGCAGCAGCAATCAGAGCTGATTCAGGAATCAAAGAAGTGATGGGAGGCACCAGTTAGCATAAGTTTTTATATGCTGATGACATACCGTAATCCTTTTGCTTTTGAACACAATTGACATGTTCTCACAGATATCTGGTTATAAGAGGAATTGGCAGAAGTCAGAAGCTATGTATGCCTGTATCCAAATGCTGTCCTCCTGTTGCAATGACTTCATTGCAGTTCAAATGGGTACCATCAGGGATGAAATACCTGGGTATAAAATTGAGTAGCGAACTACAGAATATTATGCTAATTAATATGATGCCACTACAACAACAAAAAATAAAGAAAAATCTTGATAAATGGAGGTTGCTTAATCTTACTTTATGGGGTAAAATAAATACTGTTAAAATGGTCATTGCCCCACAGTTTAATTATGTGTCCATGATGCTCCCAAGTGACCATTTCTCCCTTATTTCAACAGTACAAACAAATGATTAAGGATTATCTTTTGGATGGGTAAAAAAATAAAATAAATATGAACAAGTTATATGCTCCAAGGGATAATTGAGGACTAGCATTACCCAATGCAGAACTATACAACATATACTTTGAAGTAGAAAAATTGTCCAGACACTGGGGCAATTATGATTCCCATTTGGGATGGACTATCACAGCCCTGTTGAAGCCTATTGAGGCCTAATCACAAAAAAAGACTTGAGAGCCAATCCTACAACATTCCCAAGATGTATGGGTTGAGATTCGTAAGATGTTTGGTATTTCCCAGTATAAATAAAAATATTATTCCATATGGCACAAGCTATCGGTTTGCAAAGGAAAACATGAATTTATCTGGGAGGTATGGCTTAGACAAGGCCTGCATGCACTATGCTCTATATTCTCTACATGAGAAAGGAGTGCTTATGTCCTATCAGGACCTGAACATTTTATTTGCCAGATAAGGGAGATTTCTGGAAATACTTACAATTAAGGAGCTCCATGGGGTCTCTTATGAGTATTAACCTCCAAAGAGATTACAACTTGTTCGAACAATATTTCCTGCTACCAGGAATATCATACCCCGCTACAATATTTTATAAAAGAGTATCACATGCACAATATGGTAAATTTGAATTTAAGGTTGATTTAGCAGAGGGATTATAGTTGTGACATTGAGGAAGATGTATGGAAAAATGCTGTTTCCAATGTAGGGTGGTGTACCAGGGATACAAGAGGGAAATGTACACATTACAAGATTGTTCATCTTATGAATCAATGATAGCAAAATTACAGAAGAGGACAGGGACATTTTGTAAGATATTGGAACACTTCTTTAATTATATAAGAGACTGGATGTGCGGGTGAGAAGCTAGGGCATATGTTAGAAAAAATATACACGTGATGGGTGTTTTTTTGTGTGCATTTTTTTGCTGTTTAATATTCCAACCACTGATATGTTAGAAAGGTTCTGTCTTGTTGAGTTATGTTTTTGTTGTTATTAGTGTTAAGTAATGTCATGTTGATTATTTTTTTTTAGAAAAAACTGAAATAAAATCATTTACAAAGGAGATGGCAGGTTTATAGCAGGAAATCCAACAAGATCTCAGTCTCACTTCAGTATTAAATGTTTGTCCAGGGGGGATAAATGTTGCATTTTGATGAAAGTTTAGCCATTAATTCAGACTGGTTAAGGTTTTGGAGAGAGTTAGGGTTAGTTTCTAAAAACATAGTAAATTAGTTATTTCAGTATAGATTTGGACACTATGTAAACTGAGTTGGAGGACTAACAGAGGGAGTAGGACAGGTTGTGTTTGTCCAGTACAGAGCAGTGAGTGTAGGTTGTAGGCAATGTCTGTCTGCCTCTTTGTGTGTGTGTGTGTGTGTGCATGTGCATGTGCGTGCGTGTGCATGCCAGCAGGGGTGTCGCTACAGAGTCTCTCTGAAGGGTAGGTTCAATAAAAGCCGTTAATGAGGGAGAACGAGGTGATGGATTTGGACTGTCGCTATGAGTGTACCTCTCAGGTCCCGGGCCACTGTGGGTCTACCGCATCACTTTCTCCTCCATCTGTCAATGTTGGCCCGTCACAGGCCTTGGGCGACACCCCCACCAGCACCACTTCTACCTGTGTGTGTCTGTTTGTGTGTGTGTGTGTGTGCTTGATCAGCTACACAACAACCATCACCACCCACCTGAGATCAGGGTCAAGAGGTCAGAGGTGAGAGGGATGTCACACAGCAGAGAGGACAGCTGCCATCTAGTTGCTAACTGTATGCCAACTAATAAATGATGTGTATGGCAGGCATATTTAGCTCTGCTTTAACTTTTTACTATGTGCTGTACATCTCTTTTACTCTTTATAGAGTTTATTTAATACAACAAAACTCCATTTGAACAACATTAAATAGGCCTACGCCCTTTGGTTATTGTAGATATTGTTATAGTCTGTTCCCATGACAAATGCCACAAGACAAATTTGATTCCCCTGATACCCAACAGGCAGACAGAACAAGCTAATATAAACTCAAGGAGAATGATGCACCATCAAAACCATTCAAGCTATTAATTTCCCTTCTATACACATTAATTCATCCATGTTCTGTCATGTACATGGATGCTTTATTTTGTGAGTTCTGATGGGGCTTTGATTCACAAGAACATCCAGAGAATTAATTTCAACACATTGCTATTACAGTGACGGCCTCCAATGAGCTAAATGAGAAAATACTGCTTGTGTTCCAAATGGCATCCTGTTCATCCCACTACTTTGGCCAGGGCCCATAGCACAAATAGGAAAAAGGGTGCCATTTGGGATTAAAACATCGTTTTGGGAGGCTTGATTATTATCCAGGCTGTTTTTCACACTGCTGCTGTTAATGGGAATTGCTCATCACATCGCTAACCATGCAGAACAGCCTCCATACAGCCCCCTCAAAGCACCAAATCGGAGGCACTTCTCTGCTATTGTGAGAGGAAAAAAGCACAGGGGCTTCAATGCTGACAAACAACACACTTTTTAATAATTTCTACCATTCTGTGCACTCACTAATTTTGAAGGAGATAGAAACGTTGCCAGCGCGCTACAGACAACTCTGAATGGTTGCTGAGGAGATGCTCAATGAAAGCTAAGCATTCTCTGTCACAGATGAACAGAGAGTTCAACAACAGTTTGACTGGTGTTGCACCAGTTCCTAAACACTTCTGAAGTTTATAAAATAAAACAATGATGACCTATGTCTAAAAAGGAAGAAGAAACCACAGCATTCCAGGCACCTGGAAGCACGAAAGGTGTGTTAATTCAGGTTTGAGATATGGGGCTGTACGTATCAAGCATGCTGATCTAAGATGGGTTTTTAGGAAGACAATTAATAATATGACATTTACTGGGAGCACCTAATCCTAGGTCAGAGATGCTTGATGCTTGCATCTCCTGATAACCTACTCTTTCTAACTCCCTGCAGTATTTGGTAGGAGTCTGGAGTGTCACTAAGCTTATGTGGTTATCAATCTTCAATTATTTACTCAAGGCTAACAGACCCCCGATGAAATTTCCTACTGCAATGCAGAGACTCGAGATGGACCTAGGGATGCACGTGTGTGTGTGTGTGTGTGTGTGTGTGTGTGTGTGTGTGTGTGTGTGTGTGTGTGTGTGTGTGTGTGTGTGTGTGTGTGTGTGTGTGTGTGTGTGTGTGTGTGTGTGTGTGTGTGTGTGTGTGTGTGTGTGTGTGTGTGTGTGTGCGTGTGTGCGTGTGTGTGTGTGTGTGTGTGTGTGTGTGTAGACACAACCTTCAGAAACGGCAAAGGAAGAAAAGAAAAACATTGTTGACTACAAACACCCTCCAAGGTCTCTCAGGGTGAGGGAGGCTATTGACTTTTTGCTGGTTATTGATATTTTTTCTCTCCAAAAGCTATGGACGATACTGTTGTCAGGCGTAGGACCTTTGCACCAGACTACCTGTCTAAAATTTGCTCATCTGCTTTTTCACAGAAATGTGTGAACACTAAAAAATGAAGATAATAACTTGTTGATGAAGATACAGTATATTCCTCCTGGTATTGTTGTATTATATTGTATTGGTTTAGTGTATTTGAATGCTGACTTCGGAAAAATAATTTCCATGTAAATGGACAATAATGTTATCGTATCAGACCCTTGTGTGACTCCAGACTGCCTCATGCAATTATTTAGAAGATAAAATAAGATCATATGGCAGGAAAATAAATTATTAGAGCTTGTAGTTGAAGTCAGGTCTTCTGTCAATGTGTGTGTGTCTGTGTTTGTTCAGAAGCTAGTTGAAGTTAAATCTTCAATCATTGTAAAGCACCAGCATGAATCTAGGCCATCCTCAGTCTCAGACCAACAGTGTTTGATTCCAAATGTAAGGCACACTATTCAAAATGACTTAGTGAGTGGTGACTGATTTGTCACTTTTAAGGACAATCTGCGACCGTCATTTGAGACAATTATCATTGTAATTAATTTGATAAAGTTTTAGATGTATGTTTCAAACACAGCTTCACAGTGGTTTAATAAAATATAAAGAATCTTGAGTATTACTACTGGTTGATTAGTTTGTAAAAGTTCAGTCAAATGTCCTCATCTATGATTTTTAGCAGATGTAGTAGGTACAGTCTCCTCTAAAATTAATTGGTTACATTGTTGTGATACTTATATCTCAGGCTGATCCTATTTCCAACGCAATCTCTATTTCAGGACTGCAGTCAAAATGGCTTCCATGGCCTGTCAAAAACATTAACCGACCAGCCATCTTTATTCCACCTGCAACCAGTATTCTTCAAGAGTAATCTACCCACCACCTTCTCAATTATGATTATCTGGCAACCTTATAAAACATTTATGTAAGTTCTGCCATGGAAACTCTTTCTTACTTCAGACTTCAAAAGTAGCAATTTTCACAGGTGAAAGACCTGGATGACTATGAAATTGCAAAATTGAAATGACAGAGTCGAGTCGCATATATGGAAAGGGATTACCCTCGTCTACCCCTCACATCTCCTTCCCTACTATCAACCTCCAACCCATTTCAGTATCGAAGAGGCGAGGTGGGAAGCAATATATTTTCTTAGAACATCTAAATTGATGCCATATAACCTAAAGGTACGATGGCAGGGGGGCGGGGGGAGGGGGGGATACAACACTAATAGAACCGATCTGTACAGTGCAATATTTAGTAGTCTCTCTTCAGTTAGGGCCTTCAGACACAGCTGTGTTAAGGAGCTATCATTTCACCTTAACAACAGCTATATTTAACACACTTCCATTCACAGAGATAATATACTGTACTGTACAGCTGGCAACAACTGGATCAATCTGAAATTATTGCTTAATACTCTCTGATAGATTAGGCAGCTACAGGAAGGACCATTTTGCCTCAAAGAACCAACTGAACCCACAATTTTGTCATTGCAAGCACCATGCTCTTCCAAATGAGCCATACAGAACCATCTGTCAATGAAAGGATCACTCAGAAATGATGACGAAACATTCTCTATGGTACTTTATTCATTCAGCCTGTGAGGAAACAACATTTACCCATTGTTTTACACTGGTAGTTGGGAGATTGAGATACATTGTAGTTTTGAGTGTATCTATTTATGAAGTGAGACAGAGACCCACTAAAACAGTCATAATATAACTGCAGAGACCAAATGAAAAAGCAAAACGCAGTGATTATGAAGTAAAACATTGAGACATCACCCAATGACTCATCAGCATAGCTAAGTTTATCCTGAACCTCCCTCCAAGGGTTTGACATAACTTGACATACAAGGACATTCCCTAGGGGAGACGACAGCAGTGTCAGTGCAGTATGCCATCAGTATGTCATTTGGGATGTACCCTAAGTTTCTCTCTGTAAATCTATAGTTCACCAAGGTTCTGTCCTTTCCTCTTTCTGAAGGCCCCAGATCAAGACACGGTCTGTCAATACAAGCCAATTCAACTGGAACCAAACCATCTGGTGTGTGACTGAAGGAGTGGGAATGAAATAGGCCACACACACAAACAAAAGGACCAAGGCTCGCATTCACGCATGTACACACACACACACACACACACACACACACACACACACACACACACACACACACACACACACACACACACACACACACACACACACACACACACACACACACACACACACACACACACACACACACACACACACACACACACACACACACACACACACACATTGGCCACCTCCATCGTCTGTTGGACCTGGCTCCCATCCCAAAACAGAAGGCCATTACACCTGGAGTAACCTGGGACGTACTGGTAAAATGGAGGGGCTAATTGGCTATTTGGATGTAAATTAGTTGGTGGCAGAGGTAAGAGGTTCACTAGCCTGGTTCCACATATGTTAATGCAGGATGATTTCATATGGAGTTGGCAAGAGAGAAGAAACAGACTGGCACCTCGGCTAGAGGTTCCTTCTCAGGAGGAAGACATTTTGGATGTTAGTGTTCTATCACAAGTCAGCCTCAAAAAGCAAACTGCTCACAGGGGAAAGAAATAAACCCAAGTCATGGGCTTATGTGAAGCCAACATACTGTATTCTAACGTGTAATTGTTGAACAAATTATTAATCAATAACATTAACATTAACACAATAACATTATAAAGACAGCTTCCTAATTCTTGCTACTGCTATTTTCAGCAAATTAAGAAATCTCTCTCTGCTTCTCTGCACAGAATATATAAAACAGCTAGCTAATGAAACAAACTCATGAATGAGAGTTGGACCATTTAGGAGTACAGTGTTTACTAAGTTAATTTGAGAATGCTGCTAGCTGGACTGTTTGTTCATAATCAGAGGGGCAAAGGGGGGTTGTGGTGGCTAATTCTAGCTGTGTTATAGTTTATCATTTTATAATGACTGGGATTGAAGAAACTAAAATGCTTGAAATTCAGTCTGATAAGAGCCCCAATGAACACCACTACAAATGTTCTCTTTCCTCCCTTCATTCTGAGAGCAAACAAGAGCATTAGAGATTAATATAGTCATTTGTTTGCCCTACTGCCTTTGATTTGACAATACATCTACTGTAAATAGAGTAATTTCAAATAAATTATACTTAAATTCAGCTTGTTACTGCCATAACATGGACATGAAACACCATTGTGTTCCATTTCTTGGCTTTTACCTTACCAACCCTTCAGTCATTGATCTCCTATGGCCATCTCAGCCACCTGGTTGTCTGTTCTCTTGGCTACCTGGGTGTCCCTGTCACAGACACCTGTATGATTAATATCTCAAGTCACAGAGCTGGTCTGGTGTGATAATACAGTGAAGCGAAGGGCTGGATCCATCACTGCCACAGATAGGATTCTATCAGGAGCCTCTCTTAGCCTCTCTGCTGGGGAGGGGAAGTGGGGGGTGTAGTGAGACAGGAGCCTCTCTTAGCCTCTCTGCTGAGGATGGGAAGTGGGGGATGCAGTGAGACAGGAGCCTCTCTTAGCCTCTCTGCTGGGGAGGGGAAGTGGGGGGTGTAGTGAGACAGGAGCATCTCTTAGCCTCTCTGCTGAGGATGGGAAGTGGGGGATGCAGTGAGACAGGAGCCTCTCTTAGCCTCTCTGCTGAGGATGGGAAGTGGGGGGTGTAGTGAGACAGGAGCCTCTCTTAGCCTCTCTGCAGAGGATGGGAAGTGGGGGATGCAGTGAGACAGGAGCCTCTCTTAGCCTCTCTGCTGAGGATGGGAAGTGGGGGATGCAGTGAGACAGGAGCC
Source organism: Oncorhynchus keta (assembly GCF_023373465.1). Classification (NCBI taxonomy): domain Eukaryota; kingdom Metazoa; phylum Chordata; class Actinopteri; order Salmoniformes; family Salmonidae; genus Oncorhynchus; species Oncorhynchus keta. The sequence goes on along the minus strand of NC_068444.1, from coordinate 20,673,555 downwards.
TCTCTTAGCCTCTCTGCTGAGGATGGGAAGTGGGGGATGCAGTGAGACAGGAGCCTCTCTTAGCCTCTCTGCTGAGGATGGGAAGTGGGGGATGCAGTGAGACAGGAGCCTCTCTTAGCCTCTCTGCTGAAGATGGGAAGTGGGGGATGCAGTGAGACAGGAGCCTCTCTTAGCCTCTCTGCTGGGGATGGGAAGTGGGGGGTGTAGTGAGACAGGGTGCTGTCTGTCTGATCTCTGCTGGGGATGGGAAGTGGGGGATGCAGTGAGACAGGGTGCTGTCTGTCTGATCTCTGCTGGGGATGGGAAGTGGGGGATACAGTGAGACAGGGTGCTGTCTGTCTGATTCTGCTGAGGATGGGAAGTGGGGGGTGTAGTGAGACAGGGTGCTGTCTGTCTGATCTCTGCTGAGGATGGGAAGTGGGGGATGCAGTGAGACAGGGTGCTGTCTGTCTGATCTCTGCTGGGGATGGGAAGTGGGGGATGCAGTGAGACAGGGTGCTGTCTGTCTGATTCTGCTGAGGATGGGAAGTGGGGGGTGTAGTGAGACAGGGTGCTGTCTGTCTGATCTCTGCTGAGGATGGGAAGTGGGGGATGCAGTGAGACAGGGTGCTGTCTGTCTGATCTCTGCTGGGGATGGGAAGTGGGGGATGCAGTGAGACAGGTTGCTGTCTGTCTGATCTCTGCTGGGGATGGGAAGTGGGGGATGCAGTGAGACAGGGTGCTGTCTGTCTGATCTCTGCTGGGGAGGGGAAGTGGGGGATGCAGTGAGACAGGGTGCTGTCTGTCTGATCTCTGCTGGGGATGGGAAGTGGGGGATGCAGTGAGACAGGTTGCTGTCTGTCTGATCTCTGCTTGGGATGGGAAGTGGGGGATGCAGTGGGACAGGGTGCTGTCTGTCTGATCTCTGCTGGGGATGGGAAGTGGGGGGTGCAGTGAGACAGGGTGCTGTCTGTCTGATTCTGCTGAGGATGGGAAGTGGGGGTGTAGTGAGACAGGGTGCTGTCTGTCTGATCTCTGCTGAGGGGGATGGGAAGTGGGGGGGGATGTAGTGAGACAGGGTGCTGTCTGTCTGATCTCGGCTGAGGATGGGAAGTGGGGATGCAGTGAGACAGGTTGCTGTCTGTCTGATCTCTGCTTGGGATGGGAAGTGGGGGATGCAGTGGGACAGGGTGCTGTCTGTCTGATCTCTGCTGGGGATGGGAAGTGGGGGGTGCAGTGAGACAGGGTGCTGTCTGTCTGATTCTGCTGAGGATGGGAAGTGGGGGTGTAGTGAGACAGGGTGCTGTCTGTCTGATCTCTGCTGAGGATGGGAAGTGGGGGGTGTAGTGAGACAGGGTGCTGTCTGTCTGATCTCTGGGAGGTTTTGACTAAGTATTGTCTGCTATCGCTTTCATCCTCGCTCTCCCTTTATCTATTTATTTACTCACATTATCTTTCACTGTCCACCCTGGCCTATTCCTGAGACTGTTGCTGATGCTTCTTCTGCTGCCGCTACAGTGCTATGGGCTAATCATATTTTCTTATTTGCTGTTGTCTACTGCAGTCTGTTCTGGCCTGTTGAATGGCATACAAGAATAGCTCCAAACTAATCAGATCAGTATGTACCAATAACGTTCTTCACCAAACGTCAACCTGTGTTCGAAGAGGCAGAATTGGCAGAACTCACTATTATTTTCTAAACTAGACACCTAGACATGTGGAGATAAACGGAAAGTGTCTTGATGAGGCATTCCTTCCACTCCCCCTCTGATAATAAAAAACACACACCTACCTCTCTTCAACTGACAACCAGATGAGGAAAGGAGAGAGACAAAAGGCAGTGTGTTTTTGTCACCTGCCTATGGGCCCTGGTCAAAAGTCATGCACTATATAAAGTACAGGGCGCCATTTTGGAAGCAGGCTATATACTCCCCACAGAGACCAAGACAACACACAATAAAAACCACAGAAAGACACACAGGAGTTGACAGGAAAGGGATGGCATGGAATCTTAAAATACCAAATCTCTTATTATTATTGGTGTCCTTTAGCAGTGGTTTCTTTGCAGCAATTCAACCATGAAGGCCTGATTCACACTGTCTCCTCTGAACAGTTGATGTTGAGATATGTCTGTTACTGGAATTCTATGAAGCATTTATTTGGGCTGCAATTTCTAAGGCAAGTAACTCTAATGAACTTTTCCTCTGCAGCAGAGGTAACTCTGGGTCATCCTTTCCTGTGGCGGTCCTCATGAGAGCCAGTTTCATCATAGCGCTTGATGGTTTTTGCGACTGCACTTGAAGAAACGTTCAAAGTTCTTCACATTTTCTGCATTGACTGACCTTCATGTCTTAAAACAATGATGGACTGTCATTTCTCTATGCTTATTTGAGCTGTTCTTGCCATAATATAGACATTGTATTTTACCAAATAGGGCTATCTTCTGTATACCACCCCTACCTTGTCACAACACAACTGATTGGCTCAAACGCATTAAGAAGGAAAGAAATTCCACAAATGAACTTAACAAGGCACACCTGTTAATTGAAATGCATTCCAGGTGACTACCTCATGAAGCTGGTTGAGAGAATGCCAAGAGTGTGCAAAGCTGTAATTGTATTCATTTTTTACCTTTATTTAACGAGGCAAGTCAGTTAAGACCAAATTCTTGTTTTCAATGACAGCTTAGGAACAGTGGGTTATCTGCCTTGTTGTTTTACTTTGTCAGCTCGGGGATTCGATCTAGCAACCTTTCGGTTACTGGCCAAACGCTCTAATCACTAGGTGACCTGCCACCCAAGTGTTATTTCATAGTTTTGATGTCTTCACTATTATTCTACGGTGTAGAAAATAGTAAAAATAAAGAACATCCCTTGAATGAGTAGGTGTTTCCAAACTTTTGACTGGTACTGTATATATAAAACCATAGGACACTTCGAACAGCTTAGTGGTTAATCTCCTTCACAGATCTTCATAGATGGCTGAGTCTGAATGAACCCATTAGGTGGCTGTATGAGAATAATTATCATTAAGTCACTGTTTTTATTTAATTTAGTAGTGATCTGTTGCACACACGCACACACACACACACACATCTTGTCCATGCAGTAGCTTTGTATGTAACCTCTTGTACCCGGGGGTCATCAGTTGATTGACCCTAATCAACTAATGAGTGTCAATGAAAGCATTAAACTGTTCCAAAAGGTGATCAATGATGAGAGGCAATGATCTGTGGGTGGTGATTGTCTTAGCTCCAGGAGGAAACGCTGTGTGTGTGTGTGTGTGTGTGTGTGTGTGTGTGTGTGTGTGTGTGTGTGTGTGTGTGTGTGTGTGTGTGTGTGTGTGTGTGTGTGTGTGTGTGTGTGTGTGTGTGTGTGTGTGTGTGTGTGTGTGTGTGTGTGTGTTCAGATTGTCTTAAAAAACGCTAGGGTCATCACATTAGCTAGCTAGCTGCTTCACTCGCTGTGGTGCACGCCAAGGATCCCACAAGGCTATGGGAATGTTTAGACAGCATGCTCTAGCATTGGGTTGAAGAGGTTCCTGAGTGACAAAACACACAAGTACTATGTTGTTCAATAATTAATATAGTGAGGATAACAAGCCCATGCATTTTCTTCCCCGTAACTTATTTAGTTGTGCTGAATTAGTATTGTTCATATATTGGCTTAAGTTGATATATGGTAAATAGATATTGTATGCTGCTTCCAGGAATGATCGAAGGTACACACACACTCATAGGGACAAACACACACACACACAATACTCAGCTCGCTCTTAGAGGACCTTCTGCAATCCCACATTCTTTCTAATTTTACAAACACATACAAATCTAATTAAATTGTATTTTCGGAAACAACAGGTGTAGACGAACAGTGTGATGCTTACTTACAGGTCCTTTTAAAACAATGCAGAGTTAAATAACTTTTTTTTTTAAATTAAAGAAATAAACAATAGTGACAAATAGGAATAGAAATAGGAAAAATAACATGTCTATATACATGGAGTAGAAAATAACATGTCTATACTGTATATATATGGAGTAGAAAATAACATGTCTATACATATGGAGTAGAAAATAACATGTCTATACTGTATATACATGGAGTAGAAAATAACATGTCTATACTGTATATACATGGAGTAGAAAATAACATGTCTATACTGTATATATATGGAGTAGAAAATAACATGTCTATACATATGGAGTAGAAAATAACATGTCTATACATATACATGGAGTAGAAAATGTCTATACATGTCTATATACATATGGAGTAGAAAATAACATGTCTATACATGTCTATACATATGGAGTAGAAAATAACATGTCTATACTGTATATACATGGAGTAGAAAATAACATGTCTATACTGTATATATATGGAGTAGAAAATAACATGTCTATACATATGGAGTAGAAAATAACATGTCTATACTGTATATACATGGAGTAGAAAATAACATGTCTATACTGTATATACATGGAGTAGAAAATAACATGTCTATACTGTATATATATGGAGTAGAAAATAACATGTCTATACATATGGAGTAGAAAATAACATGTCTATACTGTATATGGAGTAGAAATAACATGTCTATACATATATATATGGAGTAGAAAATAACATGTCTATACATATGGAGTAGAAAATAACATGTCTATACTGTATATACATGGAGTAGAAAATAACATGTCTATACTGTATATACTGGAGTATAACATGTCTATACATATGGAGTAGAAAATAACATGTCTATACTGTATATACATGGAGTAGAAAATAACATGTCTATACTGTATATATATGGAGTAGAAAATAACATGTCTATACATATGGAGTAGAAAATAACATGTCTATACATATGGAGTAGAAAATAACATGTCTATACTGTATATACATGGAGTAGAAAATAACATGTCTATACTGTATATATATGGAGTAGAAAATAACATGTCTATACATATGGAGTAGAAAATAACATGTCTATACTGTATATACATGGAGTAGAAAATAACATGTCTATACTGTATATATATATGGAGTAGAAAATAACATGTCTATACATATGGAGTAGAAAATAACATGTCTATACTGTATATACATGGAGTAGAAAATAACATGTCTATACTGTATATACATGGAGTAGAAAATAACATGTCTATACTGTATATATATGGAGTAGAAAATAACATGTCTATACATATGGAGTAGAAAATAACATGTCTATACATATGGAGTAGAAAATAACATGTCTATACATATGGAGTAGAAAATAACATGTCTATACTGTATATGCATGGAGTAGAAAATAACATGTCTATACTGTATATATATGGAGTAGAAAATAACATGTCTATACATATGGAGTAGAAAATAACATGTCTATACTGTATATACATGGAGTAGAAAATAACATGTCTATACTGTATATATATGGAGTAGAAAATAACATGTCTATACATATGGAGTAGAAAATAACATGTCTATACTGTATATACATGGAGTAGAAAATAACATGTCTATACTGTATATACATGGAGTAGAAAATAACATGTCTATACTGTATATATATGGAGTAGAAAATAACATGTCTATACATATGGAGTAGAAAATAACATGTCTATACTGTATATACATGGAGTAGAAAATAACATGTCTATACTGTATATATATATGGAGTAGAAAATAACATGTCTATACATATGGAGTAGAAAATAACATGTCTATACTGTATATACATGGAGTAGAAAATAACATGTCTATACTGTATATACATGGAGTAGAAAATAACATGTCTATACTGTATATATATGGAGTAGAAAATAACATGTCTATACATATGGAGTAGAAAATAACATGTCTATACTGTATATACATGGAGTAGAAAATAACATGTCTATACTGTATATATATGGAGTAGAAAATAACATGTCTATACATATGGAGTAGAAAATAACATGTCTATACTGTATATACATGGAGTAGAAAATAACATGTCTATACTGTATATACATGGAGTAGAAAATAACATGTCTATACTGTATATATATGGAGTAGAAAATAACATGTCTATACATATGGAGTAGAAAATAACATGTCTATACTGTATATACATGGAGTAGAAAATAACATGTCTATACTGTATATATATGGAGTAGAAAATAACATGTCTATACATATGGAGTAGAAAATAACATGTCTATACTGTATATACATGGAGTAGAAAATAACATGTCTATACTGTATATACATGGAGTAGAAAATAACATGTCTATACTGTATATATATGGAGTAGAAAATAACATGTCTATACATATGGAGTAGAAAATAACATGTCTATACATATGGAGTAGAAAATAACATGTCTATACATATGGAGTAGAAAATAACATGTTTATACTGTATATACATGGAGTAGAAAATAACATGTCTATACTGTATATATATGGAGTAGAAAATATGTCTATACATATGGAGTAGAAAATAACATGTTTATACTGTATATACATGGAGTAGAAAATAACATGTCTATACTGTATATATATGGAGTAGAAAATAACATGTCTATACATATGGAGTAGAAAATAACATGTCTATACATATGGAGTAGAAAATAACATGTCTATACATATGGAGTAGAAAATAACATGTCTATACTGTATATACATGGAGTAGAAAATAACATGTCTATACTGTATATATATGGAGTAGAAAATAACATGTCTATACATATGGAGTAGAAAATAACATGTCTATATATATGGAGTAGAAAATAACATGTCTATACTGTATATACATGGAGTAGAAAATAACATGTCTATACTGTATATATATGGAGTAGAAAATAACATGTCTATACATATGGAGTAGAAAATAACATGTCTATACATATGGAGTAGAAAATAACATGTCTATACATATGGAGTAGAAAATAACATGTCTATACTGTATATACATGGAGTAGAAAATAACATGTCTATACTGTATATATATGGAGTAGAAAAGAACATGTCTATACATATGGAGTAGAAAATAACATGTCTATATATATGGAGTAGAAAATAACATGTCTATACTGTATATACATGGAGTAGAACATAACATGTCTATACTGTATATATATGGAGTAGAAAATAACATGTCTATACATATGGAGTAGAAAATAACATGTCTATACTGTATATACACGGAGTAGAAAATAACATGTCTATACATATGGAGTAGAAAATAACATGTCTATACTGTATATACATGGAGTAGAAAATAACATGTCTATACTGTATATATATGGAGTAGAAAATAACATGTCTATACATATGGAGTATAAAATAACATGTCTATACTGTATATACATGGAGTAGAAAATAACATGTCTATACATATGGAGTAGAAAATAACATGTCTATACATATGGAGTAGAAAATAACATGTCTATACTGTATATATATGGAGTAGAAAATAACATGTCTATACATATGGAGTAGAAAATAACATGTCTATATATATGGAGTAGAAAATAACATGTCTATACTGTATATACATGGAGTAGAAAATAACATGTCTATACTGTATATATATGGAGTAGAAAATAACATGTATATATATATGGAGTAGAAAATAACATGGCTATATACATGGAGTAGAAAATAACATGGCTATAGTGTATATACATGGAGTAGAAAATAACATGGCTATATATATGGAGTAGAAAATAACATGTCTATACAGTATATATATGGAGTAGAAAATAACATGTCTATATATATGGAGTAGAAAATAACATGTCTATATATATGGAGTAGAACATAATATGTCTATATATATGGAGTAGAAAACAACATGTCTATACTGTATATATATGGAGTAGAAAATAACATGTCTATATATATGGAGTAGAAAATAACATGTCTATATATATGGAGTAGAAAATAACATGTCTATACATATGGAGTAGAAAATAACATGTCTATACTGTATATACATGGAGTAGAAAATAACATGTCTATACTGTATATATATGGAGTAGAAAATAACATGTCTATACTGTATATACATGGAGTAGAAAATAACATGTCTATATATATGGAGTAGAAAATAACATGGCTATATACATGGAGTAGAAAATAACATGGCTATAGTGTATATACATGGAGTAGAAAATAACATGGCTATATATATGGAGTAGAAAATAATATGTCTATACAGTATATATATGGAGTAGAAAATAACATGTCTATACTGTATATACATGGAGTAGAAAATAACATGTCTATATATATGGAGTAGAAAATAACATGTCTATATATATGGAGTAGAAAATAACATGTCTATATATATGGAGTAGAAAATAACATGTCTATACATATGGAGTAGAAAATAACATGTCTATACTGTATATACATGGAGTAGAAAATAACATGTCTATACTGTATATATATGGAGTAGAAAATAACATGTCTATACTGTATATACATGGAGTAGAAAATAACATGTCTATACTGTATATATATGGAGTAGAAAATAACATGTCTATACAGTATATATATGGAGTAGAAAATAACATGTCTATATATATGGAGTAGAAAATAACATGTCTATATATGGAGTAGAAAATAACATGTCTATATACAGGGGGTACCAGTACCGAGTCGATGTGCAGGGGTACGAGGTAATTGAGGTAGATATGTACTGTACATACTGTACAGGTAGGGGTAAAGTGACTAGCAGCAGTGTATGGTGAGTGTGAAAGTTTCCGCTGTGTGTGTATGAGAGAGTGTGTTGGGTCTGTACGCACGTGTGTGCATGTTAAGTATGTGTGGGCATATGTATGTGTGTGTTAAGTTGTCAATGTAAGTATGTGTGAGTGTGCAAGTATGCATTTCCCGTCCTAAAATTCTCATTTATTTGAAGACATTGGTACGGGTTGACTTTGAATTCTTTTGGAGTATGATTCATAGCCAATCTGGAGGAGGGTTACAGGCGGCTTCGCATGCACAGTACATTATATGTAAAACCAATACTTATAGAATAATCTAAAGATACCAGGCCATGAACTTCAAAGATTTCCCAAAAGGAATATGTATATTTATGTATGCGTGTGTGGTGCATGCAATTTCTTATGTAGGACTCTTGGGAATTTGCTGCATTTTGTTTGCATCAAAGATCAAAGCTTTGCTAGTAGCTGGGGGTTGGTGCAATGATCCTGAGGTACCACCAGGCAGATTACTGCAATGTCTTTTACCGGTTTCTGTATCTGTTTATTCACAGTGCTAACATATTTAACAAGTTGGATAATAGCTATGACATAGGGAAAGCAGGTAGCCTAGTGGTTAAGAGCATTCGACCAGTAACTGACAGGTTGTTTGCTCATAAACCCCGAGCAGACTGGTTGAACAATCTGTCGATGTGCCCTTGAGCAAGACACTTAACCCTAATTGCTCCTGCATGTGGATAAGAGTGTCTGCTAAATTACTAAACTGTAAATGGTAAGGTTGCAGGAATGGGTGGGGAAAGATTAACCAAATCAGTGCTGACCTTCACTGATGTGTAATAGCACAGAGAGACAGAAAAGGTTAGGTTTAAACAAAAAGTGGACTGATGAGGTAGGAATATATGAAAGACAGTGGCTAGTGCCCAGACAAAGGTAATTGGTTGCATATAAAAATGGAGCACCCCAGATACAAACACACTGATAATGCTGTAACAGATCATGTTGATAATGACACGCTTGTCCTGGACTCGATTATCTACATCTAGGGATTATCTTTCTGTTTCACACAAAGAGGGCCTTTTGATGTAATGAGACAGCCATCGATTCTGTAGCTATCAGCAAATGATCCTCCTCAACACTTCATCACAATGGATATGACGGTGCTCCTTTGAGTGGTTCATACAACATGTCATCATGGACACCATCAATTGTTGTTGAAAAAACGAATGGATTGATGATTGTTTATTGAAAATTGTAATTAATAGATTTTTTGGCCATTTTTTTCAAAGCAATTGGAGGTAATGTACATACAGTTAGATGATTCACCTATTCAGCTGAGAGAGTAGAATTTTCTTATTTAGGTGGTGTGTACTCGACAGTATGTAGTATCTGCTCATATTGACAGTCTATCCAGAATGCATTTACACCTGTGAGCAAATATGAACATGGATGGCTTTCATTGACATGAGTAGCACATTGCTATTCCATTAAGATGAACCGATTTGGAACAGAAAAGTAGGACAGGTGCATCAGCAGCAGTATCAACCTTCCTGACGGCCAATTCTTCGGCTTGTGTCGCGATTTAAAATAGTGCCCCATACACGGATTACAGATTAGACACAATTACAGACCATTGTCTGATCTTCCACCGTGGATTGCATGCTGCCGCTACGGTTCACGGGCCAGGACTAATCTTAGGAGGGGGGAGAAAACATTTACCCCAGATCAATATTTATGAAATGGAAACTAATAATAACATCGGAATTTACTTGCTTGGATTATTTCTTTATCTCTCTCACTGTCTCTCTCTCACTGTCTCTCTCACTGTCTCTCTCACTGTCTCTCTCACTGTCTCTCTCACTGTCTCTCTCTCACTGTCTCTCTCACTGTCTCTCTCCTTCTGTCTCTCTCTCCTTCTGTCTCTCTCTCACTGTCTCTCTCCTTCTGTCTCTCTCTCTCTCTCTCTCTCTCTCTCTCTCTCTCTCTCTCTCTCTCTCTCTCTCTCTCTCTCTCTCTCTCTCTCTCTCTCTCTCTCTCTCTCCTTCGGTCTCTCTCTCTCTCTCCTTCGGTCTCTCTCTCTCTCTCTCTTCTGCCTCTCTCTCTCTCTCTCTCTCTCTCCTTCTGTCTCTCTCTCTCTCTCTCTCTCTCTCCTTCTGCCTCTCTCTCTCTCTCTCTCTTCTGCCTCTCTCTCTCTCTCTCTCTCTCCTTCTGCCTCTCTCTCTCTCTCTCTCTCCTTCTGCCTCTCTCTCTCTCTCTCTCTCCTTCTGCCTCTCTCTCTCTCTCTCTCTCCTTCTCTCTCTCACACTGTCTCTCTCTCTCACACTGTCTCTCTCTCTGTCTCTCTCTCTCACACTGTCTCTCTCTCTCACACTGTCTCTCTCTCTCTCTCTCTCTCTCTCTCTCTCTCTTCTCTCTCACACTGTCTCTCTCTCTCTCTCTCTCTCACTGTCTCTCTCTCTCTCTCTCTCTCTCTCTCTCTCTCTCTCTCTCTCTCTCTCTCTCTCTCTCTCTCTCTCTCTCTCTCTCTCTCTCTCTCTCTCTCTCTCACACTGTCTCTCTCTCTCTCTCTCTCACACTGTCTCTCTCTCTCTCTCTCTCTCTCTCACACTGTCTCTCTCTCTCTCTCTCTCTCTCTCTTCTGCCTCTCTCTCTCTCTCTCTCTTCTGCCTCTCTCTCTCTCTCTCTCCTTCTGCCTCTCTCTCTCTCTCTCTCTCCTTCTGCCTCTCTCTCTCTCTCTCTCTCCTTCTGCCTCTCTCTCTCTCTCTCTCTCCTTCTGCCTCTCTCTCTCTCTCTCTCTCCTTCTGCCTCTCTCTCTCTCTCTCTCTCCTTCTGCCTCTCTCTCTCTCTCTCTCTCTCTCTCTCTCTCTCTCTCACACTGTCTCTCTCCTTCTCTCTCTCACACTGTCTCTCTCTCTCACACTGTCTCTCTCTCTCACACTGTCTCTCTCTCTCACACTGTCTCTCTCTCTCACACTGTCTCTCTCTCTCTCTCTCTCTCTCTCTCTCTCTCTCTCTCTCTCTCTCTCTCTCTCTCTCTCTCTCTCTCTCTCTTCTCTCTCTCTCTCTCTCTCTCTCTCTCTCTCTCTCTCTCTTTTCCTTACAGTCACAAACTTGCACTGAGCTCTATGAAAACAGACAGGCAGGCAGGAGGCTAGTGAAAGAGGATGATGCCTGGGTTGGTTTCTCCCTCCCTTTGTGGACAGACAGGAATGGTCTGGAACACTCCGACGGACTCGGGAGGCATGGAGAGAGGCTGTGTATATTTTCCAAATCATTGTGTCTGTATGCATTTCCTAGAAACTGGGCCATCATTTGCTATATGTGAGTCTCGGAAGCTTTGAATGCAATAGAATGCAAAATGTCTTCCTGAAAAGCTCATTTGCTTTTGGACAGCATTAATGGCTTATCCTCTGTGGCATAAATGCACACGGAGGACAGTGAGACAATTAGCCAATGAGCCGAGCTCGGGTTCCACCCAATATCCAATCAGAGAGAGGAGTCAAGGCTTGGGCTCTACCTAATATCCAATCAGAGGGATCAAGTAACTTGACTGTGCCTTTATTGATTATGTTGTCTAGACTACAATATTCTTTATTCCTAGATTTGTTTTGATTGCACAGTATTGCCCTTGCTTGTTTCTCAAAAGGGACATTTGATCAATTATTAATTAGTTATGCCAACACACCGCTTTGAACATGTCAGCAGTATAATATCTAATATGAAAGCAGCTCCCACAGCTGAGTATCAACCCACTGTGAACACGGGAAGTAAATACTTCAACATTAACGATCCTCTTTTCACAAAAAGGACAAAATGTTTATTTAAAATAAAAGTTAATAAATCTGGATAATACTTCAAGTGCCAGAAGAAACTGGGTATTCGGAATACTTTTAGAAACTCAAATAAAATAACGTAGTAGGATAACATTTGTTATGTTTGCTTAGAAATACAACCTATTCAGAGAGATTGGGTTAAATGCAGAAGACACATTTCAGTTGAATGCATTCAGTTGTTGTTCCTTTCCTAATTTCTCCTGCTTTTTAAGCTACCTCAACACATTTACTCTCTACTATTACCCACAATGACCACTAGTTTTACCTCACAATTACCACAAACGACTTCTGGGCAATGGAGGAGTGAAGCAAAAATCCTGAAAGGTTGTGATGTGACTTAAATGACCGCCCATTCTCTTGTTATTATGTCTTTGGAGGTCAGCCAGCTAGTTTGTGAGACAGACCCCATTCCTCTGACTCCTTGACTCTTTTGGTCTGTGGCTGATCAAGCATTAGCCAGACACCTCCTTCAAGCCCAGTGCACATATACCCAAGGGGTGAACTCTAAGCCCATACCCTGGTCCATCAATTTGGCATGAAAGTGATTCAATGTTCACTGCTCTACCAAAATCACTCTCTTTTATCCCAAGACATGCAGTCGCTTCATAGCCTCGGAATTGCACAACAATTTAAACGACAACTACCCTGGTTTTCATTGGCCTCTCCTCTTTTTTTATTTCTCTTTTATTTGTTATTTTGAGCATGGAGGCAGAAAATGCCCCCTGGGCTGTGCCCTATGAAGCATCATGTGTATTTCTTCACTACAATAGTGCTTGAGGAGGCCACCCCACATAGTGCTTTCTCTCCCTGGTGAGACACACACAAAAGCAACTTTAGAGAGGTAGGAGCAACTTACCCCTATCCTCCCCTATATACAATGACCTAAATGAGTCCTGGCCATACAGTCTAGTCTGCATGTCTGCACTCAATCCAGCTTCCAATAGAATCAGCATTGTTAAAATTGTTGAACTATGGATTTTTCGCAAATATCTATTTAGTGAAACATATTTATTTAGTTACTTCTTTTAAACATGTTTTGGGTTGTCTGTAAGCTCCACGAGCAAAATATCTGATTTGAAAGAACTGATAAAGCTGTCGATATTAATAATTTTCAACCATTTTTCGGAACAATAATTTATATGATGAAAATGCACCTGCATGTTTTAATTGAGATATAATGATATATAATACTTAATATCTCTGTTTGTTTCTCCAGAAGGAGAGATTATTAAATCACTCTATTCCAATGTGTCCTTTGTCATGTTTCTAAATGTAATATGTCACATTTGATTGCAGCATATGTCTAGCAGTGTCATAGCATACATTGGCATACACAGTGATGCTATGTTAAAGCTGATGATGGGGTACCCTGCTGGAGACGTGATTCACCCTCTGTTATTGAGGTCAGATGCATCATCGAACAGCTAAGAGCACATAACACAACACATAATATGTGTAATATTAGGACAGTTATGAGAACATCCGTATTGTGTAAGTTGTTGGGTAAGCATGTAATGCTCACTGAGTGAACAAAATATTAAGAACACCTGCTCTTTCATGACATACAGAGCCTTCAGAAAGTATTCATACCCCTTGATTTATTGCACATTTTGTTGTGTTACAGCCTCAATTCAAAATGTATTAAATAAACCAATTTCTCACCCATCTACACACAATAACTCATAATCACAAAGTGAAAACATGTTTTTAGAAATGTTTGCAAATGTATTGAAATTGTATATCAGTATTCACTCCATGAATCAATACTTTGTAGAAGCACCTTTAGCAGTGATAACAGCTGTGAATCTTTCTGGGTAAGTCACAAAGAGCTTTCCACACCATTATTCTTTAAACATTTCAGACTGAACCAGGTTTTTCTCTAGGATTTTGCCTGTGCTTAGCTCCATTCTGTTTCTTTCTCATCCTGAAAAACTCCCCCGTCCTTAACGATTACAAGTATACCCATACAGTAGCATGATGCAGCCACCACTATGCTTGAAAATATGGAGAGTAGTAATCATTAATGTGTTGTATTGGATTTTCCACAAACATAACACTTTGTATTCAGGACAAAAATGTAATTGATTTTCAAAATGTTTCTGCAGTATTACTTTAGTGCCTTGTTGCAAACAGGAAGCATGACTTGCAGTATTACTTTAGTGCCTTGTTGCAAACAGGAAGCATGTTTTGGAATATTTGTATTGTGTATAAGCTTCCTTCTTTTCACTCGTCAATTAGATTAGTATTGTGGAGTAACTACAATGTTGTTGATCCATCCTCAGTCTTATCCTATCACAGTCATTATACTCTAACTCTTTTAAAGTCACCATTGGCCTCATGGTGAAATCAATGAGCGGTTTCCTTCCTCTCTGGCAACTGAGAGGAAGGATCCCTGTATTTTTGTAGTGAATACTTTCTGAAGGCACTGTAGACTGACCAGGTGAATACAGGTGAAAGCTATGATCCCTTATTTATGTAATATGTTAAATCCACTTCAATATGTGTAGATGAAGGGGAGGAAACAAGTTAAAGAAGATTTTCTTTTGTCTTGAGACAATTGAGACATGGACTGTGCGTGTGTGCCATTCAGAGGGTGAATGGGCAAGACAAAATATTTTCTCAACGTGCGTTTGAGCGGCGTATGGTAGTAAGTGCCAGGCGCACCGGTTTGTGTCAAGAACTACAACACTGCTGGGTTTTGCCACGCTCAACAGTTTCCCATGTGTATCAAAAATGGTCCACCACCCAAAGGACATCCAGCACAACTGTGAGAATCATTGGAGTCAAATAGGGCCAGCATACCTCTGAGGGTAAAAGGGGGTGCAACTCAATATTAGGAAGGTGTTTCTAATAGGTTGTGCACTCAGTGTACGTCAAATGCATGCAGTGACCATTCAAATGGTTTGAGGTCATGAGGTCATACATTCCAGAAAATAAAATACAATAATGTAAGCCGCAGATAACCACAAAATGAGTCAAATTTGTTTGTGCTTTTCTTGAAAACTCTTAAGGTCATTGCCGTGCCAAGTTTGGCATGTGAACAAACATCGGAGTTGGCTATACAGCAGAAACTGATCTGAGACCAGGCAGAGAACAAAAACGTACACACAAAAGAAGACGACTAATAGGTTTGGGCCCTGCACTGCGGCTGCCCTCTGCTCCAGCCGCTCAAACCTAATGTGTGTTTGTGTGGAAGTGTGTGTGTATCGGGGTTGGATAAAAGAATAATAGAAATGTCCCTCTCTCATGGACAAATGAAGTATATATTTTAAGTTCTGAGTTCTCCTACCTGTTGAGGTTCCCGTGGCGTCGTCTGCTTCACCCTCCTACTGGACGCTGTCGTCGTGGTGATCTCCATAATGGATGTGGACGTCTCCGACCGGTTGGCTGTGTTGGCACTCGACTGTGGTGTGATGGACGAGGGCGACTCCCCCACCAGCCTCACGCTGCCCTGGATGCGGATATTACGATCTCCTTCTGTGGCCATGTTGAACACCTTCAGCCCGTTATAGTAGAGGCCTGAGAGCTGGCCCTGAAACGGGCGACTCCTGTCCCGGTCCCAGCCACCTATCTGTATGGTGGTCTGGCTGTTGAAGATAGTGAGCTGCCGACCTGTGGGAAAACAACGTTACATATATACGAGAATGTATGTTGGATGGAACGCGGACGGACTCTGCCGCCGCAAATTCCCTACTTGTACTTTGAGTCACAACAGAAATCCAAAACAAAAGAGTGATGAAAAATAATCGCGCATAAGAAAAATGACAGATTATTTGCCCAGTCGGCTAATGAGTCGCGATAAATTACCCGTTGCTAGAGGCAAACCTCTCATGGTAATTTATTGCGGTTTGAATGATGGGATGGCTATTGAACAAAGGGAGAAAGAATAAAGAAAAACATTTACAGTTGTTGTAAATTAATGCACTGTAGCTTTGCTAAAAGGACAATCAAATCAACTTAACTGCAGGGAGGACATTAATCCTGGTAGGCGTGTGAATCTTGTCGCATTACTTCACAGCAATGTACTAAACTGCAATTGATTTATTCCTTGAAATAATAAGACAATCTTGGAAGTGTGAGTTTTTACTGCATAAGTAAAGGAAATAAAAAAGGGACAGATTGTCCATGAGAAATTGTCTGTGGAGAAATTAGACCTGACAGATGTGTCATCCTATAGTGTCCAATTATCCTCTTTGAATAGCTTCATACTTTAATTCCTTTGAAAACACTTTTACCATTTACTTTTTCGTTTCATTATGCGAACCAAAAAAACACCATTCAAAGTTGCGGAATGTATAGACTTTTTGAGTTTCATTACGATAATTATCATACGTTTCTAAAGCTTTGCCAAGGTTTTAAAATGTTTCCTATTACTTTCATCATCATCATCATCTCAAGACCGCCTTTTAGCAAGAAGTGAACGCAACTTAAAACTTACACATGATATGAAAAATGAGGCACGTAACAAAAGAGTCATTCCTGACAGTAAAAATAACTGAACAAACTGAACCAGAAAACATTCAAATGAAAAATAACCATGGCACATACTAGTTGGGAGATACAACTTGGTTTTTAGAAACATACAAAAAGGCATGCACTCAAACTTTGACGTTTTATGATACATTTCCTTGATCTTCATTCCCTATACATATTTACAAAATCTGTTAAAGGGACTCACTTTCTTTATGCCAATTAATATTACACTCTATTTACCATTTAAATGTATTGCAGTTTAATCAGTATGATCCATTATAAATCAACCACATACATGTATGTGTATCAAATATAACACTACAAATATCAACTGAATGGATAATTTAACTGGACCTTTTTTAGTTGATCATTTAGGTGTTTACATCAAATAACAACAATGATATAATAATTTATGTACATTTTAACAGTGTTGACATTACTTCAAGAAATAGTTAGATTTATGTTTACAGTCCCTTTAACCTGAAGCTGACAGACGTATTAAACAGTTGACATCTCTAAAAAGAAGAATACATTATTATATGCAAAAGTGTGCAATGTTACTAGCTAGCTACATTTAACTGTTTTAAATCATTTAGTTTTATTTAAGTTTTACTGAACATTTATTTTTTTAAGGTTTATTGGTTACAAAAAGTATTACTGGGTTATGATCAAATTATTTTTATTTGAAGTTTTAATCAATGTTTTTACCTTTGTCGAGTAGCCATTCGTCAACTACTCGACCAAGTCGATATGGGATTCGCTGTCTAGCAATCGCCAGGCGTTCGTTATCATTGTTGCCTTTAAAGTTTAAAGAGACATTTCAGTGGTTAAAGTCTGTAAAGTCAAAGGTTAAATGTTAATACTTAATCATTGAGCTATAACAACTGCCACAAAGTTTTAAATATGTTTTTGACGTTTAAAAAAAAAACAGTTACCTACAACAGTTCATCGACCCAACTTCACTTACTCAAATCATTTAATTTTAATTTTAGCCAACAAATTATTCCTATATTAATTGAGAATTAGCACGCTGAAGTTTCAACTAGGTTAATAAAGTTATATATGGCATATATATATGTTACTGTAGAAGCCAAAACCAAATCACAAATTTAAACATTTTCATAACATAAGTCTTGCCAAAATGATTTCCAAAAACACATTTTCTTTCTTTTCTTTCTTTCTTTTTGGCAGACTTTTTTAGCTAGTTATACATTCTCAGAATTTATCGTTTGTGAAAAACATTCAACCTTTTGCACACAGTTTATGGTTTAGAGTAGAAAACAAAGTATATATATACACATATATATATATAAAATATATTCCATCCCCATTTAAACAAGTTTACAAATTACCAGTTAACAATAACCTAACAAAAACATCTGCAAACTACATTTCAAGAATCGAAGACACAACATATTTAGGTGTTAAAATAGGTGCACAAATACTGGAACACTATTCAAATAGCAGTGAAGGCTTTGACAACGGCTACAGTAAGTCAGGGTGATTACTAAGTTACGTAATGAGTAGTTTAATGATACCAAACTCTGCACTGCCCTTTGGATGTTTACCAAATAGCACCCTGTTCACTATATAGTGCACTACATTTGATCAGGTCAAAATAGTGCAGTATGTAGGGTTTAGGGTGGTATTTGAGACACATACTTTTTCAAGACCAATCACCTCTCCAGAAAGAGAAAATTGCGACCTGCTCCAATCTTCCGGCAGATTGACAATGTTTTGTCACATCAGCCACATTAATTCTGTTTGAGCAGGTAAGGGTTCAGGGGACAAACAGTAATTTGGTGTGGAGTGTGTAGCAAGAATGAACAGCAGCATCAGTGATTGGAGAAGGGATGGGGATGGTGTAGAGAGATAGAGAGAGACAGAGAGATACGGATAGGGATGGATATGAGAGAGAGAGAGAAAGAGAGAGAGAGGACAGGCATTGACTGGGATGGATAGTAGCAGGGTTGGAGGGGTTGAAGGAGGTCACACTCCGAGTTCGTGACTCAGATACAAAGCAGATCTCACAGGAACTAAGTCTGACTCAACAGGATGAGATGGCAAGTTGGATCGGCCTTGCAAAGGATTATTTTAATCATGTCATTGGAGTTAAGAGATCAAGTAGACAGTCAAAGTGTATAGGATGTGTACTCTGCTCTCCCCTCCCCACACTCTATCTTCCCTATTCCCCACATGGAAGCTGCAGGAAGGTCTGAGTGTGAAAGGTAAGAAAGATGTCTGTCATCCTGAGTTAGGAGATCAAGCCATACAGACAAAGGATAAAATATCCACCCCCCATATCTTAACTGTCTACACAGCACATGGTGAGAGTACTTAGAGTGGAAGGTCTGGTAAGGTGGGTGAGTAGGCTACTCACAGTGTGTTTGGCTGAATAAGCTACTGACAGTCTGAACTTGTGACAGGGTGGTGAATGAATGTTGCCTAGCCACCCAGACTCCTTGCTCTGGCCAAACGCTACGTCTCACCCACGGACATTAGATTGTTAATGAGTCTGGATCTGAGTACCTCCCTGACCTTGATTGGTCCAGAAACCAATAGGTTGAGCCAGAGCCAGTGCACACGTGGTTTGAAAATTTGTTGTTGGCTTTGATACTCTTCATGGTTAGAGACTATCAGATCGCTGATGACTTTGTTTTGTACAACTCCCGTCATGCCCCTCGTCACCACAAACGACTTCAATGATGACAGTCTCAGACCAAACGACAGAGCAGAGTTTAGAGTCCTCAGGCTAGAAGGAGAGGGCAACTGTGATGTAAACTACAGTGATGCTGAGATACAGGCTCTGTTCCAATATCCACACAGGCATTCTGTACCACTTGGAACAACTCATTGGTCTTGTTGTTAGAGTGTCCGCCCCAAGATTAGGAGCTCGATCCCCGGCAGAGTCATAACAAAGACTGTAAAGATGGGACCCAAATTGTCTCTTCTTGGCACTCAGCATTAAGGAGATAGATTGTAGATAAGGCCCTGTGATACACTAGCGTCCTGTCCAGGGGGTGTATTTGTACATCAAGCTGCCTCACACTACAGCAACAGGAGAACTGCTCCTTGTGTTCTGGTTCGCACAAGACAAGGCTCTACCTGTACCATTTAGGGTTCTATTCTCGGCTGGCATTAAGGCGGCGGTAGTGTCAAACACACATTAGTTTGCAATTTCATAATGTAAAAACTGGTGCACTGATGTTTTCCAGGCCTAACGCCAGTCTAATATCAGCTCGCTTGCGCAAAAGATGGGCGGGGTGGAAATACTTGAGGTGTGTCCTTAAAAACATAATCCAAAGTGCTAATTTCAGACAGCCCTAATAAGGATATTTAAGACCAAACAAGCTGGTTTTGGAGGCAACGCAGTTGGTTATGGCATGACTTTTGAAAGTGGAAATGCAGCCTATCCAGCCATGGTGCACACTGCCCTTTTGCACATGGAACAAGAGTAGCCTAATGTGCTTTTGGTACCTGTATACTTTATATTTAGGAACATAAAAAAACATGTTTCTTCCCATTTTGTTTCACTTGAATTAAAAACCAAACATAGCCTCCCCTCCTCTCAACGAAGGCTTTTTTTTGTCTGCCCAATGGAATCGCAAGGTAGTCAAGACTGTCGATAAAGGGTTTGGCTCCTGAGGCCGCTTGGAAATGAATCTTAATCACCAAAGCTTTATTAAAATATCAAGTATGAGAGGTGTAAAACAGTGAGCTGACTTTCCCTTTGTATCTATCTATGCATTGTAGGCAGGCCCACATTATTTTAGCCATGCAGGTCCTGCTTTGATGTGCGTAAAACCCTCCATAGTCTGCGCTGTTTTAAAATTATATGCCCACGCGGATAAATTATGATGGTTGTAAATGTGACTTAGCCTTTTTAAAACAAGTTGTTTTTTCGTTTTGTGTAGAATTTTATTTGAATTATTCATTCTTTATAGTCCTTATCTATAATGAACGTAATCGTTCTCATTGACAATGTTTGGCATGTTCATGCTCAACCATAATGCAATTTACAGTAGGCCTAGACCCTATATCATTGTGAATGCTTCTGAAGCCATGCAACCACTTAGCACAATGTGGACAGCAAATTAGTTCAAGTTAACCTATTTACCAAAGATGGGATAGGTCTACATTTTGTTATTTCATTCCTGTAAGCCATTTAACAAACTATAAAGGACTAACAGGCAATACAGGCAATACATAAGAGACCGTAAATACACACTCTAAAGCAACCAGATATTTAGACATGGAGCACGATCTGATTGGCCAGTGAGTGGACAAGCCTCGACAAACCAACAACTTATTTGTCCATCAAAATTCAGCCCTTTCACACCAATGCCAGCAAGTGCGCCAATAACTGTGATAGTGAAAATAGCTAAACTATTTCTGACACAGCCTTGAACCTATAGTGCTACCACCTGCGCTTAGATGTACAATTGTGTTAATTTAGTTCAAATAGAGCCCTTAGAATGAAGCAATGTATTTTTCAAGTTTGAAGTTTTAATGGCACATGCACAAGTACAGTGAAATGCCTTTCTTGCAAACTCAAAACTCAACAATGTAATAATGTAATTGGGCATGCATCCTGGGGATTACTACAGTAGTATTGTTATTGGGATGTAGTCAGTTTGGCGACAGGGAGGGTTTGGCTATTGATGGGCCTTCATCCCTTCTGTCAAAGCTATATGACAGTGCCAGGCTGTTGGTTGGTTGGGCCAGCTTTTCCCCTTTGTTTGTCACCCACGAGGGTCCAGGTTGTGTTATCTGAGAGGAGAGGAATGGAGGAGAGGAGTGGTCAGTAGGAGGAAGAGCCCTGGTTCTTCTCAACCCCTGGGATACAGAGAGGGAAGCGAGGGAGGGAGAAGGGAGAAGGAGGAATGGAGTGAGGGAGGGAGGGAAGATGAGGGTCGTGTAGGATGAAGCAGAGCACGCTGCGGGAGAGAGCAACTCTCATTCTGGATTCCTATTACTTTTTTACTGCTTTCTTTATTTCATGACAAGCTGCAATTCTTTCTGTATGTTTATGCCTTCCAGTTATCTTCTGACAAAAGAGTAATCTCTCTTCAAATGATAGGGTTGAGAAAATTGTACAGTCTCCTTTTTAGGCTATCGGCAAGACATGTAAACACTATGTAAGACCCCTGAGAGAGAAAGAGAGAGAGAGAGCGAGAGTCTTGGGAGGGTGAGGAGACAAACAAACACACACACACACACACACACCGAGTAGTACACATGCTAGTTTTTTCATACTATGGACCATAGTACTACTCTCTCCATCCTCTCTTTCTGTATTAAAACTCTGATTAATTTAAGTGTGATAGCGATATCAATTACACTTCAGGGACATTTGTTTTTATATACTAACAAAACGATGCTGTGCTCTGGTTTTAAACACAGCAACACCCATACCCATTCATCATACCCATTCATTCTGTTCTAGACAGAGTACATGGTGATCTGGGCAAGGTAACGACGGGACAGGGACAAACCTCTACCTTATCTCCCACCTCCAGACAGCAGTGATTGGGACTGAGACGCCCCCCCCTGTCCCCCCCAGTCCCAGTTGACCTGGCTCACCCATGCTTCTTGTTTTCTTTGTGTTAATAAAGTGGTCAGATAAGACCTGGCTTTCATCTCATTACAAGCTCTGAGAACAACGCCCCCTCGCTCTCTGCTCCACATTAAATGAACAAAATATGCAAATGGTTTCTTCCACTGTTCCTTTAGAGAGAGGGCTTGGAAATAATTAAGCAGGAGGAGAAGATGGAGATGGAAGAATTTGTCTGATATTATTAAATACGTTTTATTTTTTATATATATAAGGGACTTGGGCATAAGAAAGCGCCAGTGCACTGTTTATTGTTTTGTAGCTTTTCATTTGGACTCACCAATGGTCTGATTGGTTGTACACTAGACTGAACTGGAGCTTACAGAGACAGAATACAGTGTGTGTGTGTTTGTAAACCAGCGCAGACAGAATAATACAATCGACTGCCTGCCCCGTGGATGGCGTTGCGTGTCATTACTGATTGTTCACTACTTCTGATTCATTACTGCTCCTGCAGCCATGGCTAAAAGAGCAGAAACAAATCAAACCTTTCCCTCCCGGGTCTGACCCTGAGAGGAGAAGGGACGGAGAGGGAGAAGAGAAAGAGAGAGGGGGGATATGAGAAAGAGATCAAGAGAAGGAGAGGGGGAGAGAAAGAGACAAAGAGTGAGCAGTAATGAGAAAGATAGAGGAAAGAAGGGATCAAGATCAAAAGAGGAGGGAGGGTAGGATGGAGAGAGTGAGAGAGGGAAGAGAGAGCGGAGTTAAAGAGAGCAAGGGAGCTTTGTAAGTGCATCATGCTCTGATAACAGTAGAAGAATAAGGCCAGGGCTCCCTAGTCCATTCTCTTTGTGTGCTGTGTGGTAGACAGGCTTTTAGCATTAGCTGTTCCCTCCAACAGAGTAGTTTACTACCCTGCTACTGTACCCTCTGGTCCTCACGCAGACAGAATATGGTGTGTGTGTGTGTGTGTGTGTGTGTGTGTGTGTGTGTGTGTGTGTGTGTGTGTGTGTGTGTGTGTGTGTGTGTGTGTGTGTGTGTGTGTGTGTGTGTGTGTGTGTGTGTGTGTGTGTGTGTGTGTGTGTATGTGTCTGCTACCCTGCTACAGTACCCTCTGGGCTTGACAGCACCATTGTTATGGTATGACTTCCATGACCCAGACTCTGGATAAGGAAGAGGGTCTGATTTCTGAGGCTGCCTGTCCAACTCTTTTGTACTCCACATAAAGAGGGAACGAAAGGGGAAGAAGGAAAAAGAACGAGGGAATGGAAAGAGAACTGGGCATCTAAGACAAATGGATGGGTTATTTCGAGTCTGCATCTACATCCCAAATGGCACCCTATTCCCCTTTATAGTGCACTACTTTTGACCAGGGCCAATAGGGAAACCCATAGGACTCTGGTCAAAAGAAGTGCAGTATTTAGAAAATATGGTGTCATTTGGAATGCAAACAGAGCCTCTAATAATTGGGCTAAGGACATTCTAATGCCTCAATAAATGGGTATGATGTGACCTTTTAATGAGATTATACCAGGGAAGGCACTTGTGGTGCAATTATTCCCCCCTGCTTTTCACAATGGTGATCCCCTCCATTCTTCCACCCTTTAAATATTTTTCATGTCTCTCTCTCTCTCTCCCTCTCTCTCTCTCTCTCTCTCTCTCTCTCTCTCTCTCTCTCTCTCTCTCTCTCTCTCTCTCTCTCTCTCCTCGCTCTCTCTCTATTTCTATATCTTCCCATCTTTTTTTCTCTCTGCCTCTCTCTCTCTCTCTTTCTTTTTTGTCATCATTCCATATCCTCAGCGTCTGCTCTTATTATGATGTCACTCTGGAACCTGCCAGTGGCCAGTGGCTGGGGGGCGGCCATTACCCTGCCGCCTGTAGTTCTGCCTCGGTCTGTGACAGTCTGCATCCCAAATGGTACCCAATTGCCTATTGCCAGACTGACAGAGGCATTGATGGAGGCTCATCAAAACATAGAGGAGCTGGGAGAAATACAGTAGTAGGGATAGTTAAGTGGGGAGGGCTCGGGAAAAGGGGGGGGGGATGCTGTACAGTAATTGTGATTAGAAGTAATTGACTGGTGTTATAGGATGGCATGTAAGCAGAGATAATACTCACACAGGGCATCATTTACTGTAGGATGTTTGCATTGAACTAGCCTTTTTTTTACTGGTAGTTAACTAGTTAGGACTTGAATCTGGTAAGAAATGTCAATAATGATTTAGAATCAAATGCGACATTCCCTCTCATCCCCCTATTGAAAAAAATATAATTTGAATATGTGTCTGTTGATTAGATCTTGTTTTGGAAATTCAAAACTACAGTTGTAACATAATATTGGACTGTATATCCATGTTTGATGTTATTTTATATAATTATCAAAGATGTGCCCTGTGAAGTCAAAGATGTCCAACAAAGCCAGAATTACAATGAGTGACACTAGTAGGACAGTCTTTGTTAAGGCTGTAGGTTTATAATAATATATCACCATCATATGTTCATGCATTTTTTCTGCAAGATGTGAAATACAAGGATATGTAATTACTAGACACAGTTCTTCTTATCTCTTTCCCACTCCTCTTCCCTCCCCCATTTTTAGTTACATTTAAATTCATTCGGGTGGTTTATCAGTGGTATCATAGAGCAGACTATGGTAAAGTGGCACAAAATCTAATTAAGCTCACTTAAGATATATATATATTTTTTGCGATGACTTTGAAAAACTTTATTAGGAAAGTTACATTAATTTCATGGCCTTTTTCAGAAGTCCATGTCAAGTTCAAATGAAAAAATAAAATAAACAGGACTGCTCATTTAGTTTTGGAGATGGAGGAAATGTCAATCATATTTGTGTGTGCATAATATGTCTCTCGTTTATAAATGAGGTCCAGAAAATACCAACCAAAGCTTCTCAATAAGATGTGTCTGTGTCTGCATTCACCGTGCACTTATGTACTTATTGACAATGGCTAAAGAAACCATTTCAGTTGGAAATAAGCTGTAGCCACACAAAAGATGTTTAATCAGTTCAAAGTAGCAAGTGTTTTACTTGTTATTTAATTGCATGTTTGAGAATGAAGGTCATTCCAATATATTGGTTAGGAAATAAAACAAAAAATGATAACTCAATGTGAATGTTTAGCTGACAAGTATTTAATTTCGACTTCACTGATATGGACCCTTGAAAATGTTGTCCTTATTTAGAAAATACGTTAAATAATATATTTTCTTTGTAAAATATGGGCTTGAGTCCGATTGCAGATTCAGACAGCCAATTCATTCTAGACTCTTGACTCAGACATTCCGGAGGAGTTCTTGAATACAATTATTTCTGTCTTTCCCTCTGTGAGTTTAGTCTGCCGTTGAGAAATATTGTTGGTAAGTGAATGATTGTAATTACTGTTCTCTATACACCAAATGAAAACCTGTGACTGAATTGATTAGAGAGCTAACCAACCTTCAACTAAATTAATCCACTTCCTTCTAGAAGTAGTTCTGTGCAACGATGAATCTTCAGAGTATTTTTGAATATTTCAGTTTTTTGGGGCAAAGCCACAAAGGGGCTGTCTCAGAGAGTAACCAAATTAGTAAAAAGTGTTCAAATATCCTAAAGACTTACAGTATTAATGTGTGTGTGTGTGGGTATGCGTCTTTGTGTGCACGTGTAAATACAGTATGTATATGTGTGTGTGTGTGTTTCTGTCTGTCTGTGTGTTTCAAATCAAAACAAACTTTATTTGCAACATGCGCCGAACACAACAAGTGTAGACTTTAACGTGAAATGCTTACTTCCAAGCCCTTAACCAACAATGCAGTTCAAGAAGATGAAAATATTTACCAAGTAGGCGAAAATAAAAAGTAATTATAAAAAGTAACACAATAAGAATAACAATAATGAGGCTATATACAGGGGGCACCGGTACCAAGTCAGTGTGCAGGGGTACAGGTTAGATGAGGTAATCTGTACATGTAGGTGGGGGTGAAGTGACTCTGCTTAGGTAACAAACAAACAGCGAGTAGCAGCAGTGTACAAGAGGGGAGGGTGTCAATGTAAATAGTCCGGTGGCGATTTTTATGAATTATTCAGCAGTCTAGCCTTTTGGTCCTCGACTTGGTGCTCCGGTACTGCATCCCGTGCGTTAGCAGAGAAAACAGTCTATAATGATGGTGTTGGAGTTGTGCCTGGAAGTTGTGTGAAGTGAGCACACACCCCTGAGGGGTCCCCATTTTGAGGATCTGCATGGCAGATGTGTTGTTGCCTACTCTTACCACCTGGGGGTGGACCGTCAGGAAGTGCAGGTTGCAGAGGGAGGTGTTTAGTCCCAGAGTCCTTAGCTTAGTAATGCGCTTCGTTGGGCACTATAGTGTTGAATGCTGAGCTGTGGTCAATGAACAGCATTCTCACATAGGTGTTCCTTTTGACCAGATGGGAAAGGGCAGTGCGGAGTGCAATTGGGTCATCTGTGGATCTGTTGGGGCGGTATGTGAATTGGAGTGGGTCTAGGGTGTCCGGGAGGATGCTGTTGATGTGAGTCATGACCATCCTTTCAAAGCACTTCATGGCTACCGCCGTGAGTGCCATGGGGCGGTAATAATTTAGGCAGGGGGACTATGGTGGTCTGCTTGAAACATATAGGTATTATAGACTTGGTCAGGGAGAGGTTGAAAATGTCAGTGAAGACACTTGACAGATGCTTTGAGTACACGTCCTGGTAATTCGTCTCGCCCAGTGGCTTTGTGAATATTGACCTGTTTAAAGGTTTGGTTCACATGGCTACTGAGAGCATTATCACACAGTCATCCAGAACAGCTGGTGCGCTTGTGCATGCTTCAGTGTTGCTTGCCTCGAAGCGAGCATAAATGGCATTTAGCTCGTCTGGCAGGCTTGCGTCACTGGGCAGTTTGCGTCTGGGTTTCCCTTTGTAGTCCGTAATAGTTTTCAAACCCTGTCATATCCGATGAGAGTCAGAGCCGGTGTAGTAGGATTCAATCTTAATCCTGTATTGACGCTTTGCTTGTTTGATGGTTCGTCTGAGGGCATAGCAGGATTTCTTATAAGCGCCCGGATTAGTCTCCCGCTCCTTGAAAGTAGCAGCAATAGCCTTTAGCTCGATGCAGATGTTGCCTGTAATTCATGGCTTCTGGTTGGGATATGTACATACAGTCACTGGGGGGACGACGTCATCGATGCACTGATTGATGAAGCCGATGGCTGAGGTGGTGTATTCCACAATGCAATTGGATGAATCCCGGAACATATTCCAGTCTGTGCTAACAAAACAGTCCTGTAGTGCAGCATCCGCGTCATCTGACCATTTCCGTATTGAGTGAGTCACTGGTACTTCCTGCTTTAGTTTTTGCATGTAAGCAGGAATCAGGAGGATAGAATTATGGTCAGAATTGCCAAATGGAGGGTGGGGACAGCTTTGTATGGGTCTCTGTGTGTGGAGTAAAGGTGGTCCAGGATTTTTTCCCCCTTGTTGCACATGTGACATGCTGGTAAAAATTAGGTAGAACTGATTTAAGTTTGCCTGCATTAATGTCCCCGGCCACTAGGAGACCCGCTTCTGGGTGAGCATTTTCTTCTTTGCTTATGACCTTATAGAGTTGGCTGAGAGCGGTTTTAGTGCCAACTTCACTTTGTGGTGGTAAATAGACTGCTACGAATAATACAGTTGAGAACTCTCTTGGTAAATAGTGTGGTCGACAGTTTGTCATAAGGTACTCTACCTCAGGAGAGCAATACCTCGAGACTTATTTAATATTAAACATCGTGCACCAGCTGATATTGACAAAAAGACACACACCCCCACCCCTCATTTTACCAGCGGTAGCTTCTCTGTTCTGCCGGTGGATGGAAAATCCCACCAGCTCTATATTGTCCATTTCAGCCACAGTTTTTAATGTCCCTTTGGTAGGATAATCTTAATATTAGGTCATCAATTTTATTTTCTAATGATTGCACGTTAGGAAGAAGAATGGAAGGCATTGGGAGTTTACTCGCTCGCCTCCAGCTTCTCAGAAGCTTCTCAAAAGGATCCCCGATCTGCGTCCCCTTTTCTTGCGTCTTTTCTTCATGCAAAAGGCGTGGATCTGGGCCTGTTCCAGTGAAAGCAGGTTATCCTTCTCGATAGACTCTTTAAAGGAATACGTTTCTTCCAGTCCGCTGTGAGAAATTGATTTTCTGATGTCCAGAAGTTATTTTCAGTCATAAGAGATGGTAGCAGCAAAATTATGTACACAATAAGTTAAAAAATAAGTTACACAAAACATTAAAAAAATAACAAAATTGCACAATTGGTTGGGAGAAAGTAAAACGTCAGCCATAGTCTGTCTGTCCATCTGTGTGCCTGTCTATCTGTGTGCCTGTCTGCCTGTGTGCCTGTCTATCTGTGTGCCTGTCCGTCTGTCTTTCTGTCTGTCTGTGTTTCTGTCTGTCTGTGTGCCTGTCTGCCTGTGTGCCTGTCTGTCTGTGTGCCTGTCTGCCTGTGTGCCTGTCTATCTGTGTGCCTGTCCGTCTGCCTGTCTGCCTGTGTGCCTGTCTATCTGTGTGCCTGTCCGTCTGTGTGCCTGTCCGTCTGTGTGCCTGTCTTTCTGTCCGTCTGTGTTTCTGTCTGTCTGTCTGTGTGCCTGTCTGCCTGTGTGCCTGTCTATCTGTGTGCCTGTCTGCCTGTGTGCCTGTCTATCTGTGTGCCTGTCCGTCTGCCTGTCTGCCTGTGTGCCTGTCTATCTGTGTGCCTGTCCGTCTGTGTGCCTGTCCGTCTATGTGTCTGTGGAACAGTGAGTCTCTCTATTGCACAGCTAAGATCTTATAGAAACCATAGAGCCAGTCAGTCTATTAACCCTACGGTGTATTCTGTGTTCCTCCATGTTCACTGCACGTCACAAGACATTCATTTCCCCCCATCTACCTGAGGCGAGGAGTGACGAGTGAATCTGTCCCCAGCCATAAAACCCCTCTTTAGTGTGGGTGAAAGCACTGGGCCGCCTGAAAAGGTCAACGAACAATACAGAAGAAGGAGAGGTGGGAGAGACAGGTTGAAATCATCTCTGGTTTGTACTCATGCCAAGATGGTTGAGTTAGACTCAGGCAATCCTGATCCTATGAGCTATGCCCCTCCCCTATGTCTCCTCTCCTCACATAGGGCTGCTACGAGGAATTCCAGAAGTGGATTCTTAATCCTCAAAACCAGTGGTGATATCAAATATTTGTGATATATTATCAAATATTTGTGATATATTATCAATATATTAGCGCTAACAATATTACTGTGTCAACATAGATGTCCTATTTTATACAGAGATTGTAAAAACAATTTGTATGTTGATGTAGTGCCCATCGATTATGAATGTTTCAACTGCTGTGTTGAGAAATCATGTTTTTACCATCAGTTTCTGTTTCAAAGAGCACCAAAACCTACAATAACCATGAGACTCACGGTCTGTATCGTCCAATCACAGAGCAGATACAAGTCACGTGGTCTATTAGCGAACCACTTGTTCCCTAACAGATTTTTTAAAATAGATTGTATTTCACCTTTATTTAACCAGATAGGCCAGTTGAGAACAAGTTCTCATTTACAACTGCGATGTGGCCAAGATAGAGCAAAGCAGTGCGACACAAACAACATGGGATAAACACACTTACGGTCAATAACACAATAGAAAAGTATAGATACAGTGTGTGCAAATGTAGTAAGATTAGGGAGGTAAGGCAATAAATAGGCTATAGTGGTGAAATAATCACAATTTAGCAATTAAACACTGGAGTGATAGAATGTGCAAGTAGAGATACTGGAGTGCAAAGGAGCAAAAAAATTAAAAACAATACGGGGATGAGGTAGTTCGGTGGGCTATTTACAGATGGGCTGTGTACAAGTGCAATGATTGATAAGCTGCTCTGACAGCTAGTGAGGGAGTTAGTGAGGGAGATAGAAGTCTACAGCTTCAGTCTCCAGCTTCAGTGAAGTTTGCAATTCGTTCCAGTCTTTGGCAGCAGAGAACTGGAAAGAAAGAAGGCCAAAGAGGAGTTGGCTTTGAGGGTGACCAGTGAAATATACCTGCTGGAGCGCGTGCTACATGTGGGTGCTGCTATGGTGACCAGTGAGCTGAGATAAGGCAGGGCTTTACCTATAGCAAAGACTTATAGATGATCTGTAGCCAGTGGGTTTGGCGATGAATATGAAGCGAGGGCCAGCCAACGAGAGCATACAGGTCGTAGTAGTGGTGTAGTATATGGGGCTTTGGTGACAAAATGGATGGCACTGTGATAGACTACATCTAATTTGCTGTGTAGGGTGTTGGAGGCTATTTTGTAAATTATATCGCCGAAGTCAAGGATCGGTAGGATAGTCAGTTTTACGAGGGTATGTTTGGCAGCATGAGTGAATGATGCTTTGTTGCAAAATAGGAAGCTAATTCTAGATTTAATTTTGGATTGGAGATGCTTAATGTGATTCTGGAAGGAGAGTTTACAGTCTAACCAGACACCTAGGTATTTGTAGTTGTCCACATATTCTAAGTCAGAACCATCCAGAGTAGTGATGCTAGATGGGCGGGCAGGTACGGGCAGCGATCGGTTGAAGAGCATGCATTTAGTTTTATTTGCATTTAAGAGCTGTTGGAGGCCACGGAAGAAGTGTTGAATGGCATTGAAGCTCGTCTGGAGGTTTGTTAACACAGTGTCCAAAGAAGGGCCAGAAGTATACAGAATGGTGTCGTCTGCGTAGAGGTGGGTCAGAGAATCACCCGCAGCAAGAGCGACATCATTGATAAATAAAGAGAAAAGAATCGGCCTGAGAATTGAACCCTGTGGCACCCCCATAAAGACTGCCAGAGGTCCGGACAACAGGCCCTCCGATTTGACACACTGAACTCTATATGAGGAGTAGTTGGTGAACCAGGCGAGGCAGTCATTTGAGAAACCAAGGCTGTTGAGTCTGCTGATTAGAATGTGGTGATTGACAGAGTTGAAATCCTTGGCCAAGTCGATGAATACGGCTGCACAGTATTATCTTTTATCGATGGCGGTTATGATATCATTTAGGACCTTGAGCGTGGCTGAGGTGCACCCATGACTAGCTCGGAAACCAGATTACATAGCGGAGAAGGTACGGTGGTATTCAAAATAGTCGGTGATCTGTTTGTGAACTTGACTTTCAAAGACTTTATAAAGGCAGAGTAGGATAGATATAGGTCTGTAACAGTTTGGCTCTAGAGTGTCACCCACATTGAAGAGGGGGATTACCGTGGCAGCTTTCCAATCTTTAGGGATCTCAGACGATACGAAAGAGGTTGAACAGGCTAGTAATAGGGGTTGCAACAATTGTGGTGGATAATTTTAGAAAGAGAGGGTCCAGAATGTCTAGCCCGGCTGATTTGTAGGGGTCCAGATTTTGCAGCTCTTTCAGAGCACCAGCTATCTGGATTTGGGTGAACGAGAAATGGTGGAGGCTTGGGCAAGTTGCTGTGGGGAGGGCATAGCTGTTGACTGGGGCAGGGGTAGCCAGGTAGAAAGCATGGCCAGCCGTGCTTATCTTTTGGAAATTGTATAAATAAAACTGTTTCCTTCCAGCTTATTGAAATTCATGATTATCGTAGATTTATCGGTGGTGACAGTGCTTCCTAGACTTAGTGCAGTGGGCAGCTGGAAGGCGGTGCTCTTATTCTCCATGGACTTTACAGTGTCCCAGAATTTTTTGGAGTTTGTGCTACAGGATGCAAATGTCTGTTTGAGGAAGCGAGCCTTTGCTTTCCTTACTGCCTGTGTATATTGGTTCCTCACGTGACTTTGTAATTGGACAATATAGCAGCTGTCGAGTGACATCATGTGTTTGCTAAAAGACCATGTGACTTGTATCTGCTCTGTGATTGGACTATGCAGACCTCTGCTGTTCAAACTCATAATAGACACACCCTTGTCCACTTACCCTCGCCTTATGCCCTTGGGGGAATCCCCGTCGGCGTCTTGGAGGGCGGTCCAAATGATTAGCCAAGCAAGGGAAGTTTGCAACATCAGCGCCTCAGCCATCATTTTTAGTCGAGTTTGCAAGTGTACAATTATGTTCACTCCGAGGCCTGAAACGCCCCATAATTCAATTTGTGACGATTGTACATCCGCAAAGAAAAGTCAGTGAAAACTTAAAAACATCATCAATGGAGAAGTCAACATACACGTGTAAGTAAAAATAAATGCAAATAAGTTATAAATTGTGCTACTAATACACATGATGACACAAACAGTTCTTGTAAAAAGTAAATATGTTTTTGTTTGGTTATCTTTTGAAAATTGTAGAAATAAAACTTCTTCAGAAGTTAATTCATTTGCTAGCTATCATACAGTAGGTGTATATTAATAATGATATATTTAATATCAGTAGACATGCACTCATAATGGACTGTAGCACATATAAAGCACCCACAAGCTACCAGTGGCTGAAAACACAATCATTGCTAGATGACCGAGTGACGTATTTCCGGCCAAGGATGGTCCAATTAAAAATCATTCCTTCCTCCCTTTCCCTGCAAGTGTATACTCATCATTATACGTCATCAGAAGTGTCCACTTCATTTGAGGGCTCAGGGGATAGGGTGTGTCTTTTAAATGTTTGGACCGCAGTCACAGTGTTGTACCCGTGACTTTTTTTCATATACCACAGTTTTTTCCCAAGCGATTTCTAATATTTTGTATGAGTGGTTCACCCCATTCAGGGAGGCCTGTTGGAGCCCTATACAAGGCAAAGGCTGTATTCCAAACACGTGAAATACACACTCTCTCCCCTCAGCCCTCAAATGAAGTGGACACTTCTGATGACGCATCACGATGTATGATGAGTTGACGCTTGCAGAAATGTGTCCCATGGTTGTGTTTTCAGTCACCATGGAACCACTGGTAGCTGTTGTGTGTGCTTTGTTTGCGCTACAGTCAATTATGATTGCGTTTCATGTCTTGGCTAGAAGACAACGCATCCGAAAGACATCAAATGCTAGCCATCCGATAATATCAGGTAAATTGAAAATTACAATGCATAAGTGTGATGTCAGGGAAAGTTGTATGAGCTAGCTAACGTTTCAAAAGCTAACCAAACAAAAACATTATTACTTTTACGATACGTGTTTGTGCCGTCATGTGCATTAGTAGCACAATTTCTAACTTATTTACATAAATGTTTTATTACACTTGTATGTTCAGTTCTCCATATTGATGTTTTGTTAGTGGATATACAATCATTGTGAATTGAATTATGGGGTGTTTCAGGCCCCGGAGTGAACAGAATTGTACACTCACAAACTCTGAGGGCTGAAGAGGGCTGAGGGGCTTACGTTGCCAACTTCCCTTGCTTGGCTAATTGTTTGGACCGACGGCAAAGATGGCCGCGGGGATTTCCCCAAGGGCATAAGGCCAGGATAAGTGGAGGAGGGTGTGTCGTTTATATGTTTGAAACGCAACCAAGCTCCTTCCCCATTACTCAAGCCCCTTCCCTTGTCTTAGACCCTGCCCCTATAAACTAGTCCCCTCCCCCAAAGGCTCTTTGAATGAGAACTGTCATGGCAGAGAGTGGGTAATATGTTAATATTATATCTTATACATCTTATATTATAAGAATACAGTGAAAATGTTTGCCATTGCAGGCAAACATTGATGATCATTGAGTCTCCCTTCATGATGTTTGTCCAGAGGATACACGTTAATCCTTAGAGGAACTGATATCACAGGAAGAGACATGGCCAATATTTCAATCGTTATGTCAATTAATGGGATCTTAAGAACAAATATCCTCTGGATTCACTTAACTCTTACATTTACTTAGAGTAGACCATTTTGCAACACAATCTCCAAAGAAACTTGGCGATAACTGCCACAACAGAGATATTGGCTGGCCCTTTTAATTATGGCGTGTGGGGCCATCTGTGGTGCCTTCTGTAGATTATGGAATGCGTTGCTATTTTAATTAGAGTATATTTTGCATATGTCATCAGTCAGTCAAATGTGCAGAAGTTTAACCGAAACTAACCTAAACGGTTAAAATTAGGAATTAATTCAGAGATTTTGGCATTAGGGTAAAGTTGATTCATTCCGAGATTTAGGAATTAGGGTTAAGTTTAGGCATTGATTCCAAGTGTTTAAGGTAAACGTTTAGGTTTGGAATATGGTTCAAACTCTAAAAATACAAAACAAGCGCCTCGCACTGGGATTGAACCCATTCGTGTTGCCCCTAGTGGACAGTAGGAAATTGTCATGGAAATAAAATGCCACCCCATACCATAGTTTCACCATTTGCCTAAATATGCCAGAATTCACCAGAATTTGCTGTCTTGACTTACTTCAGTGAAAGCTACAGGTGTTAATAGGTAACAAAATGTTTTAATTTCCTGGTTACATTAACCTGTATGACAAACGCTGTCACCTATAACGAGACATGTTAAATAATTCACCTGACTTGGATCGTCTGTAGCCTTTGTCAAAGCCTTTTTAGCAGTTCAAATGTTGTGAATTCAAGACCCCCCAAGCGTTGACATTTAAAGCCTTCTCAATCAGACAGTCATCGTTCTCCTGACATGTTGACATTTGAAAGGATACTGTCTCGAAAACCAGATGATATTATCATGAGAAAGAAGCACAGTATATATATATATAAGACACACCAACCAACAAAACAACATAATTTCATACACCATTTAAAATAGCCCAATATTTAACCTCAATATCAACCTTTCCTGATACCAGTTGCCCTTCTGGATCATTTCAAGCACAGGTACATTCAGACTATGGTAGAGAGCACTGTGAGCAGAGAGGATGCTGGGAAGGTAATAAGGCGTGTCTTACCTGTGGGATAGCGCTCTATGACAGGTAGGTCATCCACCTGTAGTGTGGCGTTACCGCCACTCCGCGTAAACTTCACTATATGGTACTTTCCATCATTTACAAACTTTGCTGTCTCCTCGATATTTATGTCGTCCGTTCCGACATTAAATATAACTGCAATGTTTCCTTTTTCCTGTTGAGACAAAAAAGAAAGAGCAGAGAAAGTTTAGAGATGAGAAGGAAGAGTATTTTGTATCTTCCAAAGCAGGTGTTTGGTTGCTTCATAAAGAATAGCAAGGTGTAAGAGTCATTGTGTTTGTGTAGTGATGATGATGCTGATGACCACATCCAGGCGGTGCCACTCAACCTTAGTTTCCATGTGATTAAGTTTACAAAATTAAAGGAAATAGCAATCTAATCAAATCTGAGACTTTACAAAGAAGTACATCTCCAAATAATGCAGCCTGACTCGATTTCCTTGTCAATATAAATGTAGTTATCAGTTCTAATCAAGTGATACAACAACGTCCACAATCAATATGTATTTCTGTTTAGCCACTGAAATCAGGTTCCAACCAAACAATACAAATATGAGTAGGCTACATATTGATTAGATAATGCAAGTTAATTCAGTAGGGTGAGCAATGTTTTCCCCAAAAGTCTATGTTTTAAGGCTCCCGAGTGGCGCAGCGGTCTAAGACACTGCATCTCAGTGCTAGACCCTGGTTTGATCCTGGGCTGTATCACAACCGGCCGTGACCAGGAGTCTCATAGGGCGGTGCAAAACTGGTCTAGCATCGTCCGGGTTAGGGGAGGGTTTGGCTGGGGTGGTCCGTCATTGTAAAATAAGAATTTGTTCTTAACCGACTTGCCTAGTTAAATAAGGTTAAATAAAATAAATAAATAAATATGTATAATAAACTAAGTTGTCCATGGTGTGTATTTTTACTAAACCACCTCTGTTATTTTATGAGCGACAAGATTCAATGACACTCAGAAAATTTTTTTACTGACAATTTTTCCCCCTACTCTTTTCATATCAAGATGACTATTTCCCCTTTGGGATAATGAGAGAGACCATCTGTGTATTGATATGTGCCCCAAAGCACAGTTTAAAACTCTCCTCATCAGTTTAACCACCAGGGCTTTAGAATCCAAAGAGAAGGTGGGAATCTAATTTCAGGGCAGATTGTATGTGGCATTCAGATCCTGAGTAAATCGCAAAATGATACTGATTCAATCAGAGTTTCACATCAAACAGGAATTAAATGATAAAAAATAATAATAAATGTTCACTTTTGTCTGGCTGTTCCATGTCCCCTACACAGGTCAGGCAGTCTCTCTTTCAAGTTCATGTCTTATTATTTGTCATATGTACAGGCTACACATGGTATACACCGTCCAATGAAATCCATGCTTGCAGGGTCAATGCAGCAACAACTAGAAATAGTAAAAGGTAAGAATACAAACAAAGTA
Source organism: Oncorhynchus keta (assembly GCF_023373465.1). Taxonomy (NCBI): domain Eukaryota; kingdom Metazoa; phylum Chordata; class Actinopteri; order Salmoniformes; family Salmonidae; genus Oncorhynchus; species Oncorhynchus keta. Next base: position 20,636,720 of record NC_068444.1, on the reverse strand, counting down.
AATGGCTGAGTGAAGTAAAAGTTCTCTCTCTTTCTCACCCCCCCTCTCTATCTCTCTATCTGAGCTGGTACTGTATGTAGGGAGCAGTTGGCTGGAGGATCAACTATACAGCGCAGTACAGCAGTACACTGCATGAGATTATCCAGTCAGCATAGCCTCTCTCTCTATCTTTCTCACCCCATCTATCTCTCCTTTGCTCTCTCTGTCTATCCCTCCCTCCCTCTCTCTCTCAGCCACCTCCCTCTAACACAGAGTAAGTAGTGAGCACATCCCACAGCCAAAAGCTACTTCCCAATTAAAAACATTTGTAGTGTGTCACACCAGATTACGGAAACTAGGACGGCTCTCTGGTTTATAAATGTAATTTCAAAGGAAGCCAAGCGCTAACACAAGATCGTAACAACTGATACCATTAAAGCTACAGTAATACATTCCCTCACTCCCCCACAGCTCTTGTTTTGAAACAGACAAAAAAAAAGAAGGAAGAAAATTCTGCAGTTAATATGTTGATAATAAATCCCACTTTAAAGCTACAGTCTGGGAAGCTGTTTAATGGTTACTTCAATTATTGATATGTACCATCTGCTATACACCAGAACAAGTGGCGGGGACCCTGTTTTGTCCTTTTTCAAATCACAGAATTTAGTTTTAAACTGAGTTTTAAAGAACACGATCTGAAGCCTGACCCCTACTCCATGTATGAAGGAGAGGATGATGGGATGGAGGCATGAGAGAGATGGAAGGATGATCTGGAGGGCGTGGAGCAGAGGAGTGGCACTCGGCCTCAAGAGTAATCTTCTTCAGGAGGGGAATAGACCCCCTGTGGCCTCTCCAGGATCACAGCGTGTTTGTGTGTGTGTGTGTGTGTGTGTGTGTGTGTGTGTGTGTGTGTGTGTGTTCCAAGATCACAGACATCGAGCTTCATGAACATAGCCTGGGGGCCTCACACGGGGAACAATGCTCATCAGATGAGCACAGTAGCATGGCCGGTTATATTGACACCAGGGCTGTGTATAAAGTGGCACCCTAGATACTGCACTACTTTTAGCCAGAGTCACTAAATAGGGAATAAATAGAGTCACTAAATAGGGAATAGACGCATTCCAGGTCCCTGCACTCCACAGTCAGCTGAGCAGATATACAGAGAGAGGGAAGGCTAATGAATGGTATGAATGCAACAGAAAAACGTATCCATACATTGCATTCTCTAATAATTGTCCTTCTGTAGCTCAGTTGGTAGAGCATGGCGCTTGTAACGCCAGGGTAGTGGGTTCGATTCCCGGGACCACCCATACGTAGAATGTATGCACACATGACTGTAAGTCGCTTTGGATAAAAGTGTCTGCTAAATGGCATATATTAATAATGGAATTATTTTGTCTTTTTTAAGCAGATTTATTGCAATGCTTGCAGTGTGTACCTCTTTTCTCAAGGACTCCTGCATAACATCTGACTGCAGTGACAGCACTGTGTTGTGCTGAGCGGGCAACTACCTAGCTAGCTACTTTCAAGGACTGTCAAACGCATAACTAAAAATGACACTAATTCATAACTTTATGGGGCCCTTACTCCACAGCAAAAAAAATACATCAAAACAGGTTTAGTAAAAGAGACGAAAGCAATTAAAGTCAGGCTTTTAATAGTCCTCCTTCAATCGCTGTTTAATGATCCCCAATGTCTCGTTAATGAATTCACTGCATTTAGTCACAAATTGCCTTTACAACGTTCTAAAGCAAAAAGAACCAGTGTACTTTGAGAGGGAGAGGTGGGAGCTTAGGGGCAAAGAGAGATGAAGGTAGAGAAGGGGGAGAGGGCAAAACAGAGAGAGAGAGAGAGAGAGGATCTCTCTCTCTCTCACTCCATGATGTACTACTTTTGACCAGGGACTAGATTGGAATACCGGATAGGGAATAGGGTGCCGTTTGGGACGCAAGCCCCAGTCCATCTTACTGTACATACACGCAGCCCTCTATCCCCCACCAGCTCTAGCCCTTCTATACCCCACTCCCCAGGATAGAGAGCTGTGTTCTGGGTAAGTGCTGTCCCTGCTGGGTAGCACCCCTGGGAAAATACACATATATAACCCACACTGTCGGCACACCCCAAGATACAACCCTGCCCAGTGTGTGTGTGTGTGTGTGTGTGTGTGTGTGTGTGTGTGTGTGTGTGTGTGTGTGTGTGTGTGTGTGTGTGTGTGTGTGTGTGTGTGTGTGTGTGTGTGTGTGTGTGTGTGTGTGTGTGTGTGTGTGTGTGTGTGTGTGTGTGTGTTTGTGTTTGTCACCGCACAACGAAATACAACCCATCCCATTCTGTGTGTGTGCTGCTTAACCCTGAGATCCAACCCACCCCTTCCAGACAGTGAGCACGATGCATGCTAGCATGATTAATTGCCTATCAAGCTGAAATTGAGTTGAATTAACTGATGAGTTGATCCTACGGTTATTCTCCTCTCCTCCAATCTTTTTTCACTCTTTTTTGGTTCTCGTGTTCTTGTCGTTCGTCTCATGCAGCAGGAGGGTAAGGGTGTGTGTGTGTGTGTGTGTGTGTGTGTGTGTGTGTGTGTGTGTGTGTGTGTGTGTGTGTGTGTGTGTGTGTGTGTGTGTGTGTGTGTGTGTGTGCGTGATACAGCAGTGCTGATGTCCGTAAAATCTATACCCCGTAACCAACTCCCCATCTGCACTGTGTTTTTACTACTACTGCTACTACGTGACTAGAACAGCTGCAATACTGGAAAGTTGTAATAGTCTCCCTTGGAGGCGTGTGTTCCAATCTCACTTCAGACACCAATGTAGCACGAATTACAACCACAAGAAAATGAACACTTATAAAGAATGGCTATAACACTGTCACTACATTACCATTGTTTCAGCCATACTGAAAATTGTAAACAGTACAGTACCATTATCTTCCTACCACTCTAGTCTATATTGCCAATACTGCTCTAGGTCTGTTGCAAAGGCTACAAGACATATCATCTCTGATTCCATCTAATGTATTCTGCATCGTCTAGTTTAACTGACAACATATAATGAAGGGAGACATATATAATACACTCAGATTAAATCTCCCACTTTGAAAATGCCTCAGGCAGCAAACCATTGTACAGTATCTAGTTACAATATAATTATATTGACATTGCCAAGTAAACCCTGAGCATACATGTACAATGATCTCAACAACTCTACCCATGTGGAGATGCCCTAAATCATAGTGTGTGCGTTCCTATTCTCCTATAGGGCTCTGGTTAAAGGTAGTGAGTGACATTATAGGGAATAGGGGACCATGTGGAACGTACAAGGTATGCTTTCCCTTTTCCCACCAGAGTTATTTCCCATATTTCTAATTAGGGAAATAAATCCTACCGAATATAAACATAACCAGCCAGTCTGTCTGTGTCTGTATCAGACACTCATTGGTAAATAATATGTTGGTTATTGTGTGTGTGTGTGTGTGTGTGTGTGTGTGTGTGTGTGTGTGTGTGTGTGTGTGTGTGTGTGTGTGTGACCCGTGTGCAAACTGTGCGTGTTCGTGTGCGTGTGCGTGTGCGTGTGCGTGTGTGTGTGTGTGTGTGTGTGTGTTATGCGTGTGTGTGTGTGTGAGCGCGCGTGCGTGTGTTGTTGCATGTGTGTGGAGAGCCCTAAATATTGATTCATTGTTAATCTCCTTCAGGCCCACAACAGCAACAAAGCAAAATAGGCTTTATGTCAGGCTGACAAATAGTTCACACTTTTTTATCCTCTCTCTCAGCCCAGGAAGAAAATAAAGGTTATCCTCTCTCTCAGCCCAGGAAGAAAAGAACGGTTATCCTCTCTCTCAGCTCAGGAAGAAAATAAATGTTATCCTTTCTCTCAGCCCAGGAAGAAAAGAAAGGTTATCCTCTCTCTCAGCCCAGGGAGAAAAGGAATGTTATCCTCTCTCTCAGCCCACGGAGAAAAGGAATGTTATCCTCTCTCTCAGCCCAGGGAGAAAGGGAATGTTATCCTCTCTCTCTGCCCAGGGAGAAAATGAATGTTATCCTCTCTCTCTGCCCAGGGAGAAAATGAATGTTATCCTCTCTCTCTGCCCAGGGAGAAAATGAATGTTATCCTCTCTCTCTGCCCAGGGAGAAAATGAAGGTTATCCTCTCTCTCTGCCCAGGGAGAAAAGGAAGGTTATTCTCTCTCTCAGCCCAGGCAGTAACGGAAAGAAAAATAAGAAGTGTGAAGTGGTCTTTGAATCAATGTGTGTGTGAGATTGAGAGAGAGAGAGAGAGAGAAATGGAGAAAAATAGTAAGAGGAGAGATAGAGAGAAAGCGAGAGAGGAGAGATAGAGAGAAAGCGAGAGAGGAGAGATAGATAGATAGAAAGAGAGGGAGACAGATGGAGAGAGAGAGGGAGAGAGGGAGAGAGGGAGAGAGAGAGAGAGAGAGAGAGAGAGAGAGAGAGAGAGAGAGAGAGAGAGAGACAGAGAGACAGAGAGACAGAGAGACAGCGCAAGCGAGCCCCTGTCCAGATGCTCTCCCTTTGTGGTGTACAGTAGAGGATAGTTACCTAATGTTTTCTTTGTTTATGCGTCATATGTGTTGACAACCATTGTGCACCCTCCATGTTTCTCCCGTCCGATTGTGTCGTGCATACTGTACATGCGTATGTGCCTGTATGTTAGTGTTCCCTAAAATTGAATGCCTTAGTAAAGTGGCTGGGCCATGCACTCCACCGTTTCACCTCGTATGTATTAATTACCGCTGTTCTGACAGTAGCCTTTTTATAGCCAGGCCATTAATGAAATTATACAGGTAATGGAATTATTCGGAGGGAGAAAATGATAATTCCTCTAACACACACACCCACACTCACACCACACACACACCCACACACACACACACACACACACTGCCCTGTACACTCACACACACACACACACACACTGTACACTCACTGCCACTGTACACACACAGCAGTGGCTTCAATGTCCTCTATATTCCTTTGATGTCATTCAAAGCCTGTCTTGGCTTGAAGAAGAAGTGACCCAGCAAACTAAAGTTGGTTCTGTGAACGTTCCCAGAACATTCATTAACTTGCCCCAAAAGTTCTATCAATTCATAAATTGTCTAGATGTGCTGATGATTATACAATGTTTGCATAAAAACATTCGCCTGAGCATTTTGCAGTAAGATAATTACTCCATTTACCTTTAATTCAGCAAAGCTGTTTTTAATGGTCAGTGATTTCATCCAACCCACTGCCCTGTACACTCACTGTCCTGTACACTCACTGTCCTGTACACTCACTGTCCTGTACACTCACTGTCCTGAACACCCACTGCCCTGTACACTCACTGTCCTGTACACTCACTGTCCTGTACACTCACTGCCCTGTACACTCACTGCCCTGTACACTCACTGTCCTGTACACTCACTGTCCTGTACACTCACTGTCCTGTACACTCACTGTCCTGTACACTCACTGCCCTGTACACTCACTGTCCTGTACACTCACTGCCCTGTACACTCACTGTCCTGTACACTCACTGTCCTGTACACTCACTGCCCTGTACACTCACTGTCCTGTACACTCACTGCCCTGTACACTCACTGTCCTGTACACTCACTGTCCTGTACACTCACTGCCCTGTACACTCACTGTCCTGTACACTCACTGTCCTGTACACTCACTGCCCTGTACACTCACTGTCCTGTACACTCACTGTCCTGTACACTCACTGTCCTGTACACTCACTGCCCTGTACACTCACTGCCCTGTACACTCACTGTCCTGTACACTCACTGTCCTGTACACTCACTGTCCTGTACACTCACTGCCCTGTACACTCACTGCCCTGTACACTCACTGTCCTGTACACTCACTGTCCTGTACACTCACTGCCCTGTACACTCACTGTCCTGTACACTCACTGCCCTGTACACTCACTGCCCTGTACACTCACTGCCCTGTACACTCACTGTCCTGTACACTCACTGTCCTGTACACTCACTGTCCTGTACACTCACTGTCCTGTACACTCACTGTCCTGTACACTCACTGTCCTGTACACTCACTGTATTGTACACTCACTGTCTTGTACACTCACTGCCCTGTACACTCACTGCCCTGTACACTCACTGTCCTGTACACTCACTGTCCTGTACACTCACTGCCCTGTAAACTCACTGCCCTGTACACTCACTGCCCTGTACACTCACTGTCCTGTACACTCACTGCCCTGTACACTCACTGTCCTGTACACTCACTGCCCTGTACACTCACTGTCCTGTACACTCACTAAAAGCACAAATCTGATGTCTTCTGCCCACAGTCTAACTAGCCACAAGGCATGAAGCATCTGCCCCACAGAGTAAACTCCTATACCTCGGGTTTTATAAGCACCAACTGCAGGGAGAGGAAATTACCTGGGAGGTCATCCTCCATGCCCCATTATCCTCTAACACCCATTATAAACTGGGTGGTTCGATCCCTGAATGCTGATTGGCTGACAGCTGAGGTATATCAGACCGTATACCACGGGTTTGACAAAACATCAATTTTTACTGCTCTAATTACATTGGTGACCAGTTTATAATGGCAATAAGGCACCTCTGGGGTTTGTGGTATATGGCCAATATAGGACTGTATCCAGGCACTCCGCGTTGTGTCATGCTTAAGAACAGTCCTTAGCTGTGGTATATAGGACACATACCACATCTCCTCTGGCCTTATTGTTTAAACAGCCCTTCATACATCCCGGAAGCACCGGCCAATTAACCAATACCACCCTCCAGAGCTATGGTTGGCCAACCAACAGCCCGGCGATGTCTGTGTCAGCGCAGTAAGAGAAGATGGTCTGTCAGACTATGTTAGTCATCGTATAAGGAGCTCCTCCTATAAACCAGGAGGCGAGGCTGCCTAATGATGAAGTCCCATACTCTCCCCTAAGAGACTTAGCTGCTAGAGTGGTGCGATGTGAAAGCACATTTCCTTTGACACACGCGCCGAATACAACAGATGCAGACCTTACCGTGAAATGCTTACTTACGAGCCCTTAAATACAACAGATGCAGACCTTACTGTGAAATGCTTACTTACGAGCCCTTAAATACAACAGATGCAGACCTTACTGTGAAATGCTTACTTACGAGCCCTTAAATACAACAGATGCAGACCTTACTGTGAAATGCTTACTTACGAGCCCTTAAATACAACAGATGCAGACCTTACTGTGAAATGCTTACTTACGAGCCCTTAAATACAACAGATGCAGACCTTACTGTGAAATGCTTACTTACGAGCCCTTAAATACAACAGATGCAGACCTTACTGTGAAATGCTTACTTACGAGCCCTTAAATACAACAGATGCAGACCTTACCGTGAAATGCTTACTTACGAGCCCTTAAATACAACAGATGCAGACCTTACTGTGAAATGCTTACTTACGAGCCCTTAAATACAACAGATGCAGACCTTACTGTGAAATGCTTACTTACGAGCCCTTAAATACAACAGATGCAGACCTTACTGTGAAATGCTTACTTACGAGCCCTTAAATACAACAGATGCAGACCTTACTGTGAAATGCTTACTTACGAGCCCTTAAATACAACAGATGCAGACCTTACTGTGAAATGCTTACTTAAATACGAGCCCTTAAATACAACAGATGCAGACCTTACCGTGAAATGCTTACTTACGAGCCCTTAAATACAACAGATGCAGACCTTACTGTGAAATGCTTACTTACGAGCCCTTAAATACAACAGATGCAGACCTTACTGTGAAATGCTTACTTACGAGCCCTTAAATACAACAGATGCAGACCTTACTGTGAAATGCTTACTTACGAGCCCTTAAATACAACAGATGCAGACCTTACTGTGAAATGCTTACTTACGAGCCCTTAAATACAACAGATGCAAGACCTTACCGTGAAATGCTTACTTACGAGCCCTTAACCAACAATGCAGTTCAAGATAGAGTTAAGAAAATATTTGCAAAATAAACTAAAGTGAAAAATAAAATGAAAAGTAACACAATAAAGTAACAATAACGTGGACATATACAGGGGGCACCGGTAAGGAGTCAATGTGTGCGGATACATGATAGTTGAGGTAATTTGTACATGTAAGTTGGGGTAAAGTGACTATGCATAGATATTGAACAGCGAGTAGCAGCAGTGTAAAAAACAAAGGGGGTGGGGGGTGTAAACAGTCCGGGTCACCATTTGGTCTTATGGCTTGGGGGTAGAAGCTGTTTAAGGAGCTTTTTGGTCCTAGACTTGGCACTCCGGTGCCGCTTGCCATGCCGTAGCAGAGAGAACAGTCTATGACTTGGGTGACTGGAGTCTTTGGCCATTTTTTTGGCCTTTCTCTGACACCGCCTAGTATATAGGTCCTGGATGGCAGGAAGCTTGGCCCCAGTGATGTACTGGGCCGTACACACTACCCTCTGTAGCTCTGACCCCGTCGGATGCCGAGCAGTTGCCATACCAGGCAGTGATGCAACCGGTCAGGATGCTCTCGATGGTGCAGCTGTAGAACTTTTTGAGGATCTGGGGACCCATGCCAAATCTTTTCAGTCTCCTGAGGGGAAAAATGTGTTGTATTGCCCTCTTCATGACTGTCTTGGTGTGTTTGGACAATGGTAGTTTGTTGATGATGTGGACACCAAGGAACTTGAAACTCTCAACCCGTTCCACTACAGACCTAGATCAGCTCCTTTGTCTCGCTGATGTTGAGGGAGAGGTTGTTGTCCTGGCACCACTCTGCCAGGTCTCTGTCCTCCTCCCTATAGTCTTATCGTTGTAGGTGATCAGGCCACCACTATTGTGTTATCAGAAAACTTAATGATGGTGTTGGAGTCGTGGGTGAACAGGGAACACCTTGGCCACGAAACCCCAGTCCTGGGATGAACAGGGTCAGGTGTATGCATGAGGGAACTAAGCACGTGCCTCTGAGGGGCCTCAGAAGATCAGCATGGCAGATGTGTTGTTACCTACACTTACCACCTGGGGATGGCCCATCAGGAAGTCCAGGATCCAGTTGCAGAGGGAGGTGTTCAATTCCAGGATCCTTAGCTTAGTGATGAGTTTGGAGGGCACTATGGTGAGCTGTAGTCAATGAATAGCATTCTCACGTAAGTGTTCCTTTTGTCCAGGTGAGAAAGCGATTGCGATTGAGTCATCTGTGGATCTGTTGGGGTGGTATGCAAATTGGAGTGGGTCTAGTGTTTCCAGCATGATGGTGTTGATGTGAGCCATGACCAGCCTTTCAAAGCACTTCATGGCTACCAATGTGAGTGCTACGGGGCGGTAGTCATTTATGCAGGTTACCTTCGCTTTCTTGGGCACAGATAGCTGGAATAGCAGATAAAGTGTTGCCATATTAACTGTTAGTACCCCTCCCTTCCCATCTTTCTCTTTTCTTCGTCCCTAAAGAGCTAGCTTGAGTGGTAGTCAGGTCCCCTCCCCTCCCATTCTCTCCCTTCCCTGGGTCCCCTAAGAGAGGTATCGCTGCAGCTAAAGTAGTGTGATATTATCTGAGGTAGTGCAGCAGCTAAAAGTGGTGCGTTATTACCTTCCATCTCCATTTGCAGTCCCTGATAATCGAGAGTTAACATAGCAGCCAAAGTCCTTTCCCATCTCTCTTTCCCTGTATCCCCTAAGAGCAAGCAGAGGTGTGCCACATTGGCTGCTAGCTGTACGGGGCGAGGATCAGAGCGCTAGTTGAATCTGGAGCTTATTGCAGAAGTCTGTCAGCTAAAGTGACTAATTATCTGGGAAGTTGGCTCGAAAATATCTCCAATGCCATGGGCCTTAGTCAAAAGTAGTGCACTATATAGGAAATAAGGTGCCATTTGGGACGGAGCGCTAAGAGGAGTCTCTCTATCAAATGTCTTCATGCGGCAGAGCGCATCAAATATCTAGAGTTTAAAAAATCCTCCAGCCAGCTATGAGCCCCAGTCCCCGCACCGCAGCCTCTGCAGCAACAGCCTCCACAACAGCAGCCAGCTATGAGCCCCAGTCCCCGCAGCGCAGCCTCTGCAGCAACAGCCTCCACAACAGCAGCCAGCTATGAGCCCCAGTCTCCGCACCGCAGCCTCTGCAGCAACAGCCTCCACAACAGCAGCCAGCTATGAGCCCCAGTCCCGCACCGCACCTCTGCAGCCTCTGCAGCAACAACAGCCTCCACAACAGCAGCCAGCTATGAGCCCCAGTCCCCGCACCGCAGCCTCTGCAGCAACAGCCTCCACAACAGCAGCCAGCTATGAGCCCCAGTCTCCGCACCGCAGCCTCTGCAGCAACAGCCTCCACAACAGCAGCCAGCTATGAGCCCCAGTCCCCGCACCTCAGCCTCTGCAGCAACAGCCTCCACAACAGCAGCCAGCTATGAGCCCCAGTCCCCGCACCACAGCCTCTGCAGCAACAGCCTCCACAACAGCAGCCAGCTATGAGCCCCAGTCCCCGCACCGCAGCCTCTGCAGCAACAGCCTCCACAACAGCAGCCAGCTATGAGCCCCAGTCCCCGCACCGCAGCCTCTGCCGCAACAGCCTCCACAACAGCAGCCAGCTACTCAAAGAGGGAAGGGAGGGAGGCTCGATGTGTGTGAACATACCCTGCAAAGGTGTCTGGCATTATTTTTTATTTATTTTTTATTTCACCTTTATTTAACCAGGTAGGCAAGTTGAGAACAAGTTCTCATTTACAATTACGACCTGGCCAAGATAAAGCAAAGCAGATAGACACAAACAACAACAACACAGAGTTACACATGGAGTAAAACAAACATCAATAATACAGTAGAAAAATACGTCTATATACAATGTGAGCAAATGAGGTGAGATAAGGGAGATAAAGGCAAAAAAAGGCCATGGTGGCGAAGTAAATACATTATAGCAAGTAAAACACTGGAATGGTAGATTTGCAGTGGAAGAATGTGCAAAGTAGAGATAGAAATAATGGGGTGCAAAGGAGCTAAATAAATAAATAAATACAGTAGGGAAAGAGGTAGTTGTTTGGGCTAAATTATAGATGGGCTATGTACAGGTGCAGTAATCTGTGAGCTGCTCTGAGAGCTGGTGCTTAAAGCTAAAGCTACTGAAGGGGATAAGTGTTTCCAGTTTCAGATATTTTCGTAGTTCGTTCCAGCCATTGGCAGCAGAGAGGCGGCCAAAGGAAGAATTGGTTTTGGGGGTGACCAGAGAGATATACCTGCTGGAGCGCGTGCTACAGGTGGGTGCTGCTATGGTGACCAGCGAGCTGAGAAAAGGCGGGGACTTTACTTAACAGGGTCTTGTAGATGACCTGGAGCCAGTGGGTTTGGCGACTAGCATGAAGCGAGGGCCAGCCAACGAGAGCTTACAGGTCGCAGTGGTGGGTAGTATATGGGGCTTTGGTGACAAAACGGATGGCACTGTGATATACTGCATCCAATTTAGCGAGTAGGGTATTGGAGGCTATTTTGTAAATGACATCGCCGAAGTCGAGGATTGGTAGGATGGTCAGTTTTACAAGGGTATGTTTGGCAGCATGAGTGAAGGATGCTTTGTTGCGAAATAGGAAGTCAATTCTAGATTTAACTTTGGATTGGAAATGTTTGATGTGAGTCTGGAAGGAGAGTTTACAGTCTAACCAGACACCTAGGTATTTGTAGTTGTCCACATATTCTAAGTCAGAGCCGTACAGAGTAGTGATGTTGAGCAGGTGGGCAGGTGCAGGCAGCGATCGGTTGAAGATCATGCATTTAGTCTTAGTTTTCATTAACGAGAGAGAGAGAGAGAGAGACAAGTGACTTGAGACTGCTTAGCCCATAAAGAGAGATGCAACTAGACTAGACCGAGCTGCTATTTGGTGAGCAGCGATCTATTCAATGCTTATGTTATGTAAGTTACTGTGTATGTAAGACCAACAATAGCATTTTCTGTTATGTTGAAGATAAACACTTACTGCAGTTGGACTACACACAGTACTGTAAAAATAACTTGATGTGTGCCCTGGTTCAAGGGTATTAGTCTTCTGGGCTAAAGGAGGCAGGACTATGAGTATGTGTGTGTTTCCTCACAGAGAAGGAACTAGGCTATATCAATGGATATGCCTGCTGGGATGGATAGGGAGAGAGACACACACAGAGAGGGAGAGACATAGAGACATAGAGACATAGAGACATAGAGACATAGAGACAGACAGACAGACAGACAGACAGACAGACAGACAGACAGACAGACAGACAGACAGACAGACAGACAGACAGACAGTGATAGAAAGAGAGAAAGCGAGATGCTGATGATGATAATGATGATGAAGAGTGTGAAAGCTGCTGCATAACAGCATACTTCAAAATAGACTTCATGTTTCTTCCTCCATGTTTCTAAAAATGAAATGTTCTGTGTTTCTTCACCAATATTTTCTCTCTCTCACACACTCACACACTCTATATCTGTCTATCCCTTTCTCCGTCCCTTGTGTGATGAATTTCATCAAAAGAGGTCAATAGATATCTGAAATCTTGTTCACTTCTCAGTGAAATAAATCAATTTTGGTTTCGGGTCACTCTCCCCACTCTCCCCACTCTCTGCTCTTGTGGTAGATGGCGGACATACTGTCTGTCTGGTGGAGCCGACCATCTCTGATACACACACACGCACAGAGACACACACACACACACGAACAGAGACACACACACACACACGCACAGAGACACACACACACACACACACAGAGACACACACACAAGCACAGAGACACACACACACACGCACGGACACACACACACACACACACACAGAGACACACACACACACACACACGCACGCACAGAGACACACACGCACGCACAGAGACACACACGCACGCACAGAGACACACACACACGCACAGAGACACACACACACGCACAGACACACACGCACGCACGCACAGAGACACACACACGCACGCACAGAGACACACACACACACGCACAGAGACACAGACGCGCACGCACAGAGACACACACACACGCATGCACGCACAGAGACACACACACACACGCGCACGCACAGAGACACACACACACGCACGCACAGAGACACACACACACGCACGCACAGAGACACACACACAGAGGCAGAGACACACAGACACGCACGCACAGAGACACACACACAGAGGCAGAGACACACACACGCACAGAGACACACACACAGAGGCAGAGATACACACACTTCCACCAACCACTTCTTCCTTCATAAGGAAGGATTCCCAGCTCTCAGCCCTCCGGATGGAGAGAGAAGGTCAATAGTAATAAAGTGTACAGAGTGCAGACTGATAACTCCTCTGTAAACAGTCCTGAAATAAAAAGCACAGCCCGGTCCGACAGAGCCATACAGTAGAGCTTGGCTTGGCCTCTCCCACACTGCTTCTCTATAGGGACACATTGCCTGACCAGGCAGGTCAATATTTCTGTCATTTTTGTGCTTTATCTTGTTCTGTTGTTTGCTGTTGTGAAGGTCTAGTAGAGGACTGAAATCATGGAATCCCAACCATTTATAGTGTATATAAATAAATAAATAAATATTTGTGAGATTGGTTGATAATACGGAATTTCTTGATTTTGAGCTGGTTGGTTGGTTGGTAGAGAGTCAATTTAACCACCAGGGTGACCACACACCCCAGATTGTGCAGGACAGTCAAACATTTAAAACACTTTAAAAAAATGTTTACCCCATTTTCATGGTATCCAATTGATAGGTACAGTCTTATCTCATCGCTGCAACTCCCGTACGGACTCGGGAGAGGTGAAGGTCGAGAGCCATGCGTCCTCCGAAACACGACCCAACCAAGCCGCACTGCTTCTTGACACAATGCACGCTTAACCCGGAAGCCGGCCGCAACAATGTGTCGGAGGAAACACCGTACTCCTAGTGACTGTGTCAGCGTGCATGTGCCTGACCCGCCACATGAGTTGCGAGAGGGCAATGGGACAAGGACATCCCTGCCGGCCAAACCCTCCCCTAACCTGGACAAAACTGGGCCAATTGGTCGCCGCCCCGTGGGTCTCCCGGTCACGGCCGGCTGCGCCAGAGCCTAGACTCGAACCAGGATCTCTAGTGGCACATCTAGCAACTGCGAATCAGTGCCTTAGAACACTGCACCACGCGGGAGGCCCCAATCCATCATTTTGGCCCTCTGTCCCGCATCCCGCAACCACCAAAGAATGTCCAGCATTTGTTTAAAATATTTGTCATAATATTTCATTTTCACATAGTAGGATAGTCTAGCATGCTGTGTGCGCCTATCTAATAATGCAATGCTGGCTTGCTTTCCCCATAAATTAGTTTCTGTGTGAGTGAGTGACAGAATTTCTGTGAGTTTCTATGGAAACTATGACGCTGCCTCTGCATCGCTCGTGGTAGTTGCATCAGCTTACATTTTAGGAGTGCTTTCCCGAGTAGTCTAAACATAAATACACCCAGTGGCTCGATCTGGCTTGCTTGCTAAGCTCGCTGTAGCTCAACTGGTAGGCCTGGCTAGCTAGCTCAGAAACGGATGGAGGAGCTAAGGGGTTTGCACCATTTATTACAATAGGTGGTTCACAAAGGCAGTGACCTTCATACAGCAGAGCTATGTCGCCTTCTGAACGAGATCCATTAACCTGCGCACATTTAAAAAAAAATGATGTCCACTGTTACGTAAAATCGTCCCCTTGTCTCGCATTTTGGCTTTTTCGATCTGGTCACCCTACTCCCCACCCACAGCTGGTATCATGCTGGCTGTTCTAGGTGCTAATGAAGACACACACACACAGACACACACACAGACACGCTTCAGTGGCTTCAACGTCCTCTATCTTTCTTTGATGTCATTCAAAGCATTTCTGTCTGTCCTTCAGCTTGAAGAAGTGATACAGTATACTGATGCCGTGCTGACTGAGGGTTATTATACACATGATTCACTATGACACAGTACAATCACACTCTAATTGTCCACATGAACACTTGAATTCTGAGTCCCAAATAGCATCCTATTCCCTTTTAATGCAGTATTATTGTTAATTGATTCATTCAAAAGTAGTGCACTTTATAGGGAAGAGGGTGCCATTTCGGACATACATACTGACTGGACCAACAAGATCTCAAAGTTTCTTGTAAATTCTACATATTGTGAACAAACGTTTATTTTTGAGACATTCATTCTGCGGTTACAGGGTTAATTCTGCGTGGTTACAGGGTTAATTCTGCATGGTTACAGGGTTAATTCTGCATGGTTACAGGGTTAATTCTGTGTGGTTACAGGGTTAATTCTGCGTGGTTACAGGGTTAATTCTGCATGGTTACAGGGTTAATTCTGCGTATTTACAGGGTTAATTCTGTGTGGTTACAGGGTTAATTCTACATGGTTACAAGGTTAATTCTGCGTGGTTACTGGATTAATTCTGCATGGTTACAGGGTTAATTCTGCAGGGTTACAGGGTTAATTCTGCATGGTTACAGGGTTAATTCTGCAGGGTTAATTCTGCATGGTTACAGGGTTAATACTGCGTGGTGACAGGGTTAATTCTGCGTGGTTACAGGGTTAATTCTGCAGGGTTAATTCTGCATGGTTACAGGGTTAATTCTGTGTGGTTACAGGGTTAATTATGTTTGGTTACAGGGTTAATTCTGTGTGGTGACGGGGTTAATTCTGCATGGTTACAGGGTTAATTCTGCAGGGTTAATTCTGCGTGGTTACAGGGTTAATTCTGCGTGGTTACAGGATTAATTCTGCATGATTACAGGATTAATTCTGCATGGTTACAGGGTTAATTCTGCACGGTTACAGGGTTAATTCTCAATATTCCAAGGTAAGGGGTTTTAGGTTGTAGTTAATATAGTATTTATAGGACTATTTCTCTCTATACCATTTGTATTTCATATACCTTTGACTATTGGATGTTCTTATAGGCACTTTAGTATTGCCAGTGTAACAGTATAGCTTCCATCCCTCTCCTCGCCCCTACCTGGGCTCGTACCAGGAACACATCGACAACAGCCACCCTCGAAGCATCGTTACCCATCGCTCCACAAAAGCCGCTGGGGAACAACTACTCCAAGTCTCAGAGCGAGTGACGTTTGAAACGCTATTAGTGCGCACCCCGCTAACGAGCAAGCCAATTTCACATCAGTTACACCAGCCTAATCTCGGGAGTTGATAGGCTTAAAGTCATAAGTCCGTTACGTATCTTATCTAATGGGTGGCATCCCTAAGTCTAAATATTGCTGTTACATTGCACAACCTTCAATGTTATGTCATAATTACGTAAAATTCTGGCAAATTAGTTCGCAATGAGCCAGGCGGCCCAAACTGTTGCATATACCCTGACTCTGCGTGCAATGAACGCAAGAGAAGTGATACAATTTCACCTGGTTAATATTGCCTGCTAATCTTGATTTCTGTTAGCTAAATATGCAGGTTTAAAAATATGTACTTCTGTGCATTGATTTTAAGAAAGGCATTGATGTTTATGGTTAGGTACAGCCGTGCAACGATTGTGCTTTTTTCGCAAATGCGCTTTATTAAATAATTCCCCGTTTGGCGAAGTTGGCTGTCTTTGTTAGGAAGAAATAGTCTTCACACAGTTGGCAATGAGCCAGGTGGCGCAAACTGCTGTATATACCCTGACTCTGTTGCAAGAGTGACACAATTTACCTAGTTAAAATACATTCATGTTAGCAGGCAATATTAACTAAATATGCAGGTTTAAAAATATATATTTGTATATTGATTTTAAGAAAGGCATTGATGTTTATGGTAAGGTACACATTGGAGCAATGACAGTCCTTTTTCAGCGAATGCGCACCGCATCGATTATATGCAACGCAGGACACGCTAGATAAACTAGTAATATCATCAACCATGTGTAGTTAACTAGTGATTACGATTGATTGATTGTTTTTTATCAGATAAGTTTAATGCTAGCTAGCAACTTACCTTGGCTTCTTACTGCATTCGCGTAACAGGTAGGCTCCTCATGGAGTGCAATGAGAGGCAGGTGGTTAAATCGTTGGACTAGTTAACCGTAAGGTTGCAAGATTGAATCCCCGAGCTGACAAGGTAAAAACCTGTCGTTCTACCCCTGAACAAGGCAGTTAACCCACCGTTCCTAGGCCGTCATTGAAAATAAGAATGTGTTCTTAACTGACTTGCCTACTTAAATAAAGTATATAAATAAAATATGTAAAAATAAAAAAAATCGTCCAAATCGGTGTCCAAAAATACCAATTTCCGATTTTTATGAAAACGGCCATTAATCAGCCATTCCAAATAATCGGTCAACCTCTAATTCAGAGTATTCTCCTGGCTTGCTTGAGCACTGTGCAGTGGTCTGAGCAGTGTGCCTCACCTCTGTTTGCGCCAGTGTTGGGCAACAGTTTTTCTCTTTTTTTGTTAGTGACCAGGAAGGCATATATCGACAATCTCAGGATCTTTTCAAATGTCTGAAATGTAAGTGTATTTTTAGTGATCAGCCTGGACTGACCCTGTGGCTGGGGGTTGGAAAGTTGACATGTAAGACTTTTTCTGTGTGTGTGTGTGTGTGTGTGTGTGTGTGTGTGTGTGTGTGTGTGTGTGTGTGTGTGTGTGTGTGTGTGTGTGTGTGTGTGTGTGTGTGTGTGTGTGTGTGTGTGTGTGTGTGTGTGTGTGTGTATTCGTGCCTGTCACTGTCTGCAACAGCCGGGCGAATCAGTGGCAGGGTGATAAGGGCTGGATGTTGGCGACTCAGTAGACCACACACAAACACACACACACACAAACACACATCCACCCATACACACATTCTTTCGACATGGCTTTTCCTAGCTCGTTTATTCCAGATCTATAGATCTAATATTTTATTAATAAGTGCTATCTTTCATGTGGTAAATGATCAATTCATTTATCAAAATGTAAAAGCGGGTGTATTTTTTGGTTACTGGAAAAACAGCAACAAAATAGCAACAAAATTGCACATACATGTACATAAGACTGTACGTTTGGCAGTTATCTAGTGGTGTTGTGGCGGTATTGCTGAGGCCAGAACTGCAGTACACTGGAAAGTTAGGCTGTAATGAAACAACCCATTGAAACCACCTCTCAGGCATTGTCCAATGATAGAAGAGTCAATAAAGAGGTCAGAATCCAAGAGGCCAAGAGGAGAAGAGTCTCCACATAAAAGAGCTTAACATGAATCCTGACAGAGAGAGAAAGAGGTAATGAAGCCCTCTTGTCCTTCATAGCCACTTTAACCCTTTGAGTGCCTACTCGTCAACAGTAGGGCTTTCCATGAATGATACCGTCGAAGTCCAGCACTACTGTGTAAAGTGCGCCATTGCATAATAGAATCTCAATAAGGCTCTCAAAA
The DNA here is from genome assembly GCF_023373465.1 of Oncorhynchus keta. NCBI lineage: Eukaryota > Metazoa > Chordata > Actinopteri > Salmoniformes > Salmonidae > Oncorhynchus > Oncorhynchus keta. The sequence continues at coordinate 20,618,394 of NC_068444.1, read as the reverse complement.
TGGAGGGGCATTACGATAGAAATAGAATGAGTAGAATGGGCTTCTCCATTCAAGTCAGTCATGGCAAAACAGATGGACGTCCATACTTTGTGCTGCTATTCCCATCAAAAACAAGTACAATGGCCACCATGGGGGAAAACAATTGCCCTTCGCCATCGCCTAGATTTAATGTAGTTCTTACATCTAAAAACAAAACAACTTTTGTGGGTTGTCATAGGATTACCAATGTTATTTTGACTATTGCTTGAGCCACTAAAATGATATTTTGTTGTGATAGTTTGGATGCAACAGTTGTTAGCTATAGATCCAACGATCATTGACATCGGCTGCAAAGTTAGCCAAATAGACATTTTACCGGTTGAAGTTGAATGGTTTTTCCGTATAAGGCAGATGATTTATGACGATGGCACCTACATTATATCAAACCGGACATTCACTCTATAATACCACTGGGCAGGTAAATGTTCTCTTATGCTTTTATACTTGCATATGCCTCTGCAGTAGCTCCGATCGAGCCCGAGCAGACACGGTTTCTCTTAGCACTTACTGGAGAAGGACAGGGGTGCTGAGCGGGGGAGGGAATTATTTAAGAGAACCCTAGAGTGCTCGTTTCTTGTTTCTAATAGTTTTCATAGGAACTGGGAGGCTGCCAAGCTTTAAAATTGCCACCATCAATCAGGGTGGTTTTAAAGAATGCAACAAGCAATTTCATGGACTTTTCTTTCTACGAGCTCCCAAACATTATTCCCTATCAGCTCCTTGTATTAGTACCACCGCCATTTTCTCTGCCTCTCTCTCTCTCTCTCTTTTCCTTTTTCTCTGTGCATCTAATTTTCTTTCTGCCTCTCTCTCACATTATTGCTCTCTCACTCTCTCTCTCTCTCTCTCTCTCTGCTCTCTCCCTCTCCCTCTCCCTCTGCTCTCTCTCTCTCTGCTCTCTCTCTCTCTCTCTCTCTCTCTCTGCTCTCTCTCTCTCTCTCTCTCTCTCTCTCTCTCTCTCCCTCTCCCTCTGCTCTCTCTCTCTCTCTGCTCTCTCTCTCTCTCTGCCTCTGCTCTCTCTCTCTCTCTCTCTCTCTCTCTCTCTGCTCTCTCTCTCTCTCTCTCTTCCCTCTCTCTCTCTCTCTCTCTCTCTCTCGCCCTCTCTCTCTCTCTCTCTCTCTCTCTCTCTCTCTCTCTCTCTCTCTCACCCTCTCTCTCTCTCATGCGGAAGACACTTTTCAGTTGAATGCATTCAGTTGTACATCTGACTAGGTATCCCCCTTTCTCTTACTATTTAATGTATTTCACATTCACACTTTTAGATTCTGGGTGTTACCTTGCTTCGAAAAGGAGACAAATATAGGGGGACATCTATGATGTAAAGAAATGTGAGAAAGAACTACTTTGCTTCAAAAAACACCTGGGAATTAGTGGTGACGGCTACCTGTAAGTGAGATTGAAGGCAAGAGAGGCTTGAAAAAACACCATCTTAACATGTTCTCTCTTCTCACTGGCAAATGGCCACAACAAGTCTCAATTCAATGATGTATCTTTCTTCTTCTCAACACCTGTCCTGCGTCCCAAGTGATTCTCTATTCCCTATTGAGGGCACTACTTTAGACCAGGGCACATAGGGCTCTGGTCAAAAGTAGTGCACTGAATAGGGAATAGAGAAGCCCCCTGTGTCTTTGACGAAAGTGATCAATACCTCCCTTTACCTCTCCTCAGAAGAACCATCTCAGTGGTTTTCCCCTGTTGCCCCTTCTTCTCTTAACATTATGGCCTTCTCCATTCCTTCTTCCAACAGCTGATAATCAACCTGATTATTGCCTAAACTACTGAAATGAATTTCACACAGATAACAACACATGAAATAAATGAGGTACAGTATGATGGGGAGAAGGGGTGAAGAAGGGGTGAGTTGATGAGCGAGGGGAAGCAAGTGGTGCATAATTATGTCATCATCAATTGTGAATGAAGAACAGTGCCATTCCATTGTACTGATCACTTCTAATTATAATCGTAAAATGGCATGTATCCTATTTCAGTCCACCGAATGAAAACAGTCTTATCAGTCTACTTCGGCCTAGTTGGAGCAGGCTACGCAGTGAGAGAGTGTACACGCTGAAGGCCTTTCCACATCTGGGAAAATATCCACTTCGGGCAACAGGTGAGGGAGTGAAAGAGAATGAGGTGATGAGGCTTGTGAAACCTTACGTCGGCAAGGGGAGAAATGTCACCACGGATCATTTCTTCACTTCACTGTCATTGGCGAACAAGTTGCTTGCAAAGAAAACAAGTCTAGCCGGCACCATGAACAAAGTGAGATGGGAGCTCCCTCCCTCTGAGCAAGATGAGGAATCTGCACTCCACAACGGTGCTGAAGAATGACAAGATGACAGGGACACAATACAGAGAAAACCGGAGACTATTATGTAGTACAACCAAACAAAGGTATGTCAAAGTGCGTCAAAAGCAAGTGAAAGTTAGGAACATTTTGTCAAACGTTAGGCGAAATAACAGCAAAATGAAATCCAACTGATTCCATTGTGTGATGATGCACATAAGCACACCCCGACAATAATTGACTATTTTTGACTGCTATCGACACTTATATTCATTATAATGCCATTATTGCTTTTGTGCTGAGTTTCACTATTTATCAAGACCACTTGGCGCTTATAATGATGTTTAGGCTGCTGATGTTTACGTGCTCCAACACATAGGAGTTTTCTTTAGCATAAAGATAGCATAAAATAGCATAAAGTAGCATAAACTAATACAAGTTTAGTTAAATTCTAATGTTACCCAAGTCCTTCATAAACACATCCAAATGATTATTTTTGCGATAGCACAAAGTTCCTTCAGAAATGAGTTACATCCCTTGACCTTTTTCCACATTTTGTTGTGTTACAGTGTGAATTTAACAGTGTTTGTCACTGACCTACACACAATACTCCATAATGTCAAACTGGAATTGTGTCATTTTTCATTATTAAATATGAAAAGCTGAAATGTCTTGAGTCAATCAATATTGGTATGTGTATTCATCCCTTTTGTTATGGCAAGCCTAAATAAGTTCAGGAGTAAACATTTGCTTATTAACAAGTCATATAATAAGTTGCATGGACTCACTCTGTGTGCAATAATAGTGTTTAACATGATTTTTGAATGACTACCTCATCTCTGTACCCCACACATGTGTGGGGTAACACAAATCAAATCAAATGGTATTTGTCACATGCGCTGAATACAACAGATGTAGACCTTAACGTAACACGCTTGCGCTTTTCATCCGGACGTCAAAATACTGCCCCCTAGCCCAAAGAGGTTAACGTAAAACGCTTAGGCCAAGGACAAGGGAGACTGCTCAGGGCCCATGGTGACTTTAAAACATTTGCAGAGTTTAATGTCTGTGATAGGAGAAAACATTGTAGTTACGCCACAATACTAACCTACTTGACAGAGTGAAAAGAAGGAAGCTTGTACAGAATGAAAATAGCATAAATAAACAGAATGGAGCTAAGCACAGGCAAAATCATACAGAAAAACATGATTCATTCTGCTTCCCACCAGACACTGGAAGATGAATTCACCTTTCTGCAGGACATTAACCTAAAACACAAGGCCAAATCTACACTGGAGTTGCTTGCCAAGAAGACAGTGTGTGTTTCTGCTTGAGAATCTATGGCAAGACTTGAAAATTATTATCTAGCAATGATACTTATGTCAATTAGATATACGTTTTCACTTTGTCATTATGAGGTATTGTGTGTAGATGGGTGATTTAAAAAAAATCTATTCAATAATCAATTTTGAATTGAAACACAACAAAATGTGGAATAAGTCAAAGGGTATGAATACATTCTGAAGGCACCGTATATGAAATGTATTAATTACACTGTTAGAATGTTGCAGTCAGAATGACTGTTCATTAACTTGAAAGGTGGTCTGTTGATGCCCATCGCTTCCAGTGTTAAACCAGATCTCCCCAGACACACTCCACACTCAAGGCTCTCTCCCTCTCCTCTAAACAGTCACTCTCTGTCTCTCTCTCTCTCTCTCTCCCTCCTATCTCCCTCTCTCCCTCTCCTCTAAACAGTGTCTCTCTGTCTCTCTCTCTCCCTCCTATCTCCCTCTCTCCCTCTCCTCTAAACAGTGTCTCTCTGTCTCTCTCTCTCTCTCTCTCCCTCCTATCTCCCTCTCTCCCTCTCCTCTAAACAGTCGCTCTCTGTCTCTCTTTCTCATCTCTCTCTCCTCACTCATTATCTCTCTCTCCTCTCTCTCTCCCTATCTCTCATTTTCTCCCTCTCTCTTTCTCCCTCTCCTCTCTCACTATCTCTCTATGTCTCTCTCTCTCCCTCTCCTCTCTCACCTATGTCTTTCTCTCACTCTCCCTCTCCTCAATTACAATCTCTCTCTTTCTCTCTCTCCATCTCCCCTCTCTCTCACCTCTCTCTCTCCCTATCTCTCATTTTCTCCCTCTCTCTTTCTCCCTCTCCTCTCTCACGATCTCTCTCTTTCTTTCTCTCCTCTCTCTCCTCTATCACTTTTTCTCTCTCTCTCCCTCTCACTATCTGTCTTTCTCTCTCTCCCTCTTTTCTCTCACTATCTTTCTCTCTCTTTCTCTCTCTCTCCCTCTCCCCTCTCTCTCAATCTCTCCCTCTCTCACTATATCTCTCTTTCTCTCTCTCTTCCCTATCACTATGAACCTACCTCAGAAATCATTATCCACTATAAGGTGGCACAGAGAGTACAGTTATCTCTCTTTCTCCCCTCCTCTCTCTCCCCCTCTCCCTAGCCTCTCCTCTCCTCTCTCATCTTCTCTGCCTCTATTCCATCTCTGTCTTTCTCTCTCTCTCTCTCTCTCTCTCTCTCTCTCTCTCTCTCTCTCTCTCTCTCTCTCTCTCTCTCCCTCTCTCACTAGCTCTATCTTTCTCTCTCTTCTCCTCTCTCTCTCTCTCTCTCTCTCTCTCTCTCTCTCTCTCTCTCTCTCTCTCTCTCCCTCTCCTCTCTCACTAGCTCTATCTTTCTCTCTCTTTCTCCTCTCACTATCTCTCTCGCTCTCTCGCACTACCCTCTCTCCTCTTCCCTATGACAGCCTCCCTCTCTCCTCTCAAACAGACAGTAGGGGGTAGTGGTGGGTGCCTGCTAGGGTGAGTGAGTAGATAGGAAAGTCCATTGATGTACCAGTCATTAGAAATAACTGAACCAGACTTGAACCTACCTCAGAAATCATTATCCACTATAAGGTGGCACAGACAGTACAGTTATCTCTCTCTCTCTCCTCCTCCCTAGCCTCTCCTCTCTCTCTCCCTCTCATCTCTGCCTCTCTCTCCCTCTCCCTCGCCTCTCCTAGCCTCTCTCTCTCCCTCTCCCACTCCTCTCCTTTCTCTCATCTCTGCCTCTATCCTCTCTCTCCCTCTCCCTAGCCTCTCCTCTCCTCTCTCTCATCTCTGCCTCTATCCTCTCCCTCTCCCTAGCCTCTCCTCTCTCTCTCCCTCTCCTCTCCTCTCCTCTCTCTCATCTCTGCATCTATCCTCTCTCTCTCCCTCTCCCTAGCCTCTCCTCTCCTCTCCCTCTCCCTAGCCTCTCCTCTCTCTCATCTCTGCATCTATCCTAGCCTCTCCTCTCCTCTCTCTCATCTCTGCCTCTATCCTCTCTCTCTCCCTCTCCCTAGCCTCTCCTCTCCTCTCCTCTCATTCTCCCTCTCCCTAGCCTCTCCTCTCTCTCATCTCTGCATCTATCCTCTCTCTCTCCCTAGCCTCTCCTCTCTCTCATCTCTGCCTCTATCCTCTCTCTCTCCCTCTCCCTAGCCTCTCCTCTCCTCTCCTCTCCTCTCATTCTCCCTCTCCCTAGCCTCTCCTCTCTCTCATCTCTGCCTCTATCCTCTCTCTCTTACTCTCCATCTCTATCTCTCTCCTCTCCCCCTTCTTTCTCTCTTCCATGTCCTCTTCCCCTTCTCTTCATTAAAAACAACTTCATCTTCACTAACAGTTGTAAAATATATTTTTAATTGAGACTCATGGAAGCAACATAACTTATAGCTAAGACTTGATACAAGCATCACAATAAATATCCCAATTAGTTGAACAAAACTTGCTCGACAGAGTACATCAGCTCAATGGAATGAATATGGTCTTTTTAGCAATAAGAGGGGGTTTGGTATATTGACAATATACCACGGCTAAGGGCTGTTCTTAGGCAAGAAGCAAAGTGGAGTACCTGCGGGTTACCTGGATACAGACCTTAGTAGTGGTACTATTGGCCATATATCACAAATCCCCAAGATACCTTATTGCTATTATAAACCGGTTAGCAATATAATTAGAACGGTAAAAATGTGTGTTGTCAAAGTGTTTTGTCATACACGTGGTATACGGTCTGATATACCACGGCTTTCAACGAATCAGCATTCAGGGTTCTCAGAGGGACACAATACACACCCACACACACATGCACACACACACACACACACGCACGCACGCACGCACGCACGCACGCACGCACGCACGCACACACACACACACACACACACACACACACACACACACACACACACACACACACACACACACACACACACACACACACACACATACACCCACCTCAGCATGGGACCTCGGAGGAGAGAGGAGTCGTTGATTACCAAACTGACAGCGGTGTTGACACAACCTTCTGCTAGAATACGACATTGTGAAGACGAGACGAAGATGTGGCGTGGGGACAGACTGACAGATAGTGTGAACGTCATATCATTTCTGAGGCTCTGCATCTGTGCATATAGCTCTCTTTCATTACCTCTCTCACCTCGGCTATATGGGTCTCTTCAGGTGCTACATAATCAGGATTGTTATGATTCTGTGCCTGTTATAAAGGCTTTTGGTTGAGTGACATCTCCTTTGTTCTGCAGTAGGGTAGGAACATGACTCCCTCTCTTTTCTTTCTCTCACCTAGGGCTTCTTGGAGGTTCACATCTTCAGGAGTTTTGTCAGTTGGATTGTTATCAGAAGTGTAGAACTGAAGTTCTAAACTTTCATGTCTTGTACTGAGACTTTGGTTGTGTGACATCCTCTTTGTTCAGAGCAAATGCAATGAACAAGGATCAATATGTCATGGAGATAGTTTTGTACCATGCTTCAGTTACTATCTTTGTCCTGTGTCCTGTGTCCCGTGCTGTCGTCCCTGGAGTGTAAGCTGGCTTCCTATATCTACTCACATTCCGTGTCTGTCACTTTATATTTATCAATTGATTATAATTAGAGGTGACAGTGAACCTTGCAACACAGCCGTTTGTTCATTATTTCCACGGTGTGACTGAAAGGTAAGCCAGGACGTGTATTGACACTTTCTAAATGTTTAATTAGGAGGAGATCGATTACATTTGGTCTAATGAGGGATGATTGATTGGTGCATACTCATTATAAGAGAAGCTTCAACCTGTAGTTGATGCCAGAAGAATAGGATGTATACTATGACAACCCACACTACTTAGAGATTGATCCCCTTACAGGTAGTGAACAAGGTAGTATATTACACTACTAATATAGACTGCAGACATGTCTGAGATTTTTACAATTTATTTCCTCATCCTTGCTCGCTTCTATTCCCTCATGGTCTTTGGTGAGGGCTAGTTGATAGAGGATTGTCTACAGGTCTCTACTGAGGGCAGGTTGATAGAGGATTGTCTACAGGTCTCTACTGAGGGCAGGGTGATAGAGGATTGTCTACAGGTCTCTACTGAGGGCAGGGTGATAGAGGATTGTATACAGGTCTCTACTGAGGGCAGGTTGATAGAGGATTGTCTACAGGTCTCTACTGAGGGCAGGGTGATAGAGGATTGTATACAGGTCTCTACTGAGGGCAGGTTGATAGAGGATTGTCTACAGGTCTCTACTGAGGGCAGGTTGATAGAGGATTGTCTACAGGTCTCTGGTGAGGGCAGGGTGATAGAGGATTGTCTACAGGTCTCTACTGAGGGCAGGTTGATAGAGGATTGTCTACAGGTCTCTGGTGAGGGCAGGGTGATGGAGGATTGTCTACAGGTCTCTACTGAGGGCAGGTTGATAGAGGATTGTATACAGGTCTCTACTGAGGGCAGGTTGATAGAGGATTGTCTACAGGTCTCTACTGAGGGCAGGTTGATAGAGGATTGTCTACAGGTCTCTACTGAGGGCAGGGTGATAGAGGATTGTATACAGGTCTCTACTGAGGGCAGGGTGATAGAGGATTGTATACAGGTCTCTACTGAGGGCAGGGTGATAGAGGATTGTCTACAGGTCTCTACTGAGGGCAGGTTGAGGGCAGGTTGAGAGGATTGTCTACAGGTCTCTACTGAGGGCAGGGTGATAGAGGATTGTATACAGGAGGGCAGGTCTCTCTCTACTGAGGGCAGGTTGATTGTATAGAGGGGCAGGTTGTATTGTACAGGTCTCTACTGAGGGCAGGTTGATAGAGGATTGTCTACAGGTCTCTACTGAGGGCAGGGTGATAGAGGATTGTATACAGGTCTCTACTGAGGGCAGGTTGATAGAGGATTGTATACAGGTCTCTACTGAGGGCAGGTTGATAGAGGATTGTATACAGGTCTCTACTGAGGGCAGGTTGATAGAGGATTGTCTACAGGTCTCTACTGAGGGCAGGGTGATCTCTAGAGGATTGTCTACAGGTCTCTACTGAGGGCAGGTTGATCGAGGATTGTATACAGGTCTCTACTGAGGGCAGGTTGATAGAGGATTGTCTACAGGTCTCTACTGAGGGCAGGTGATAGAGGATTGTATACAGGTCTCTACTGAGGGCAGGTTGATAGAGGATTGTCTACAGGTCTCTACTGAGGGCAGGTTGATAGAGGATTGTCTACAGGTCTCTACTGAGGGCAGGGTGATAGAGGATTGTATACAGGTCTCTACTGAGGGCAGGTTGATCTCTACTGAGGGGTGATAGATTGTATACAGGTCTCTACTGAGGGCAGGTTGATAGAGGATTGTCTACAGGTCTCTACTGAGGGCAGGGTGATAGAGGATTGTATACAGGTCTCTACTGAGGGCAGGGTGATAGAGGGTGATAGAGGATTGTATACAGGTCTCTACTGAGGGCAGGTTGATAGAGGATTGTCTACAGGTCTCTACTGAGGGCAGGGTGATAGAGGATTGTATACAGGTCTCTACTGAGGGCAGGTTGATAGAGGATTGTCTACAGGTCTCTACTGAGGGCAGGTTGATAGAGGATTGTCTACAGGTCTCTACTGAGGGTCTACAGGTCAGGGGATTGTAGGTCTGATAGAGGATTGTCTACAGGTCTCTACTGAGGGCAGGGTGATAGAGGATTGTCAGGTACAGGTCTCTACTGAGGGCAGGGTGATAGAGGATTGTATACAGGTCTCTACTGAGGGCAGGGTGATAGAGGATTGTCTACAGGTCTCTACTGAGGGCAGGTTGATAGAGGATTGTCTACAGGTCTCTACTGAGGGCAGGTTGATAGAGGATTGTCTACAGGTCTCTACTGAGGGCAGGGTGATAGAGGATTGTATACAGGTCTCTACTGAGGGCAGGGTGATAGAGGATTGTCTACAGGTCTCTACTGAGGGCAGGTTGATAGAGGATTGTCTACAGGTCTCTACTGAGGGCAGGTTGATAGAGGATTGTCTACAGGTCTCTACTGAGGGCAGGGTGATAGAGGATTGTCTACAGGTCTCTACTGAGGGCAGGTTGATAGAGGATTGTCTACAGGTCTCTACTGAGGGCAGGGTGATAGAGGATTGTCTACAGGTCTCTACTGAGGGCAGGGTGATAGAGGATTGTCTACAGGTCTCTACTGAGGGCAGGTTGATAGAGGATTGTCTACAGGTCTCTGAGGGCAGGGTGAGGGCAGGTTGAGGGCAGGTAGAGGATTGTCTACAGGTCTCTACTGAGGGCAGGGTGATAGAGGATTGTCTACAGGTCTCTACTGAGGGCAGGGTGATAGAGGATTGTCTACAGGTCTCTACTGAGGGCAGGGTGATAGAGGATTGTCTACAGGTCTCTACTGAGGGCAGGGTGATAGAGGATTGTCTACAGGTCTCTACTGAGGGCAGGTTGATAGAGGATTGTATACATAGACAGGTCTCTGCTGAGGTCTCTACTGAGGGCAGGGTGATAGAGGATTGTCTACAGGTCTCTACAGGTTGATAGAGGATTGTCTACAGGTCTCTACTGAGGGCAGGTTGATAGAGGGCATTGTCTACAGGTCTCTACTGAGGGCAGGTTGAGGTCTCTAGAGGGTGATTGTCTACAGGTCTCTACTGAGGGCAGGGTGATAGAGGATTGTCTACAGGTCTCTACTGAGGGCAGGGTGATAGAGGATTGTCTACAGGTCTCTACTGAGGGCAGGGTGATAGAGGATTGTCTACAGGTCTCTACTGAGGGCAGGGTGATAGAGGATTGTCTACAGGTCTCTACTGAGGGCAGGGTGATAGAGGATTGTATACAGGTCTCTGCTGAGGGCAGGTTGATAGAGGATTGTCTACAGGTCTCTGCTGAGGGCAGGTTGATAGAGGATTGTCTACAGGTCTCTACTGAGGGCAGGTCTGATAGAGGATTGTCTACAGGTCTCTACTGAGGGCAGGTTGATAGAGGATTGTCTACAGGTCTCTGATGAGGGCAGGTTGATAGAGGATTGTCTACAGGTCTCTACTGAGGGCAGGTTGATAGAGGATTGTCTACAGGTCTCTGAGGGCAGGTTGAGGGCAGGTCTCTACTGAGGGCAGGTTGAGAGGATTGTCTACAGGTCTCTACTGAGGGCAGGGTGATAGAGGATTGTCTTCAGGTCTCTGGTGAGGGCAGGGTGATGGAGGATTGTCTACAGGTCTCTACTGAGGGCAGGGTGATTGATAGAATAGGTCTCTGGTGAGGATTGTCTACAGGTCTCTGGTGAGGGCAGGTCTCTACAGTGATGAGAGGATTGTCTACAGGTCTCTACTGAGGGCAGGTTGATAGAGGATTGTCTACAGGTCTCTACTGAGGGCATGTTGATAGAGGATTGTCTACAGGTCTCTGGTGAGGGCAGGGTGATAGAGGATTGTCTACAGGTCTCTGGTGAGGGCAGGGTGATAGAGGATTGTCTACAGGTCTCTACTGAGGGCAGGGTGATGGAGGATTGTCTACAGGTCTCTACTGAGGGCAGGGTGATAGAGGATTGTCTACAGGTCTCTGGTGAGGGCAGGGTGATAGAGGATTGTCTACAGGTCTCTACTGAGGGCAGGGTGATAGAGGATTGTCTACAGGTCTCTACTGAGGGCAGGGTGATAGAGGATTGTCTACAGGTCTCTACTGAGGGCAGGGTGATAGAGGATTCCTATAAAGGATATATAGAGGAGGACTCTAGCTGAGGGTTGGATGCTACAGGACGACATGCTGCATAGTCAGAACAGTATCCTCACAACTAAGACCAACAGCAGACTCCAACCCTACAGCGATTCACCACATTATACTACAGAACATGTTCCTTCTCTTGGAGCTGTGGTTCTACCTCTTCACTAGCTGAGGCAGGACCTTGGAGAGAAAAGCAATTTGCTGACACTTTTTTCTCCACGGTGCGGCTACAACGAGTACATTCCTGTGTGCTGGACAGTTTTCTATCTCCCCAGCAGAGGTGGAGAGGGAGCACAGAGGTGGAGAGGGAGCATGGATAACAGATGGGCTGAAAGCTCCGTATGCCTGCTGCCCAAATGCAAGACAACACTAAGGGAGTGTACGTTGTTTATAATAAGGGTTACCTGGAGACAATCGGACCTCTAAATAAAAATGGATGGCCCTACCTTGAGCAAAATATATTTGAAATCTCCTGAATGCCCCCAAAAAACAAGTGACCCTCCCCTATATCCAATAATGAAAACAGAAAGTGGAGAGCAGAGAACATGCCTACCATTTTCCCTCACTTCTAGGACAGACCAGAGCCTTAGATATGAAGTTTTAGAATATTTTCTTTGTCCTGTAAGCATTACATGGCAATGTAGACATTTTGATAGGGGGCAGGGCTGCGGGTCAGAAGGTTGTGGGTTCACAGACCACCATGGACAATCCTATATACTGTAATATGAGACAAAGTAGCCTTTTATAAATGCATTTCATACAATTCTAAATCGTTTTACATGACTGGAGATGACACAAATTACAGGCTAAGAATGGATAGAGAGATAGGCCTATGTGTTCATCTTATCATAGGCCTATATCTCCAATGCCAAATCAGTGTGTCTTGTTTGGCAAAACTGTCCCTGTTGACTAATAATAACATCTGAGACATCATTATCAATCTAAGCAATGGTATTTTAAGCTTCACTCGCTGCCAGTTTTCTTCCGTGACCTTTAACCCGACGAGAGAAGGTCTCCACTGAACACAAACTGGTTGAATCAACGTCGCTTACACTTCTTTTCAATGAAATTACATTCAACCAAGATGGATGTTGAATTGATGTCTGTTCCCAGTGATGTCTGTTCCCAGTGATGTCTGTTCCCAGTGGGTCACAAGTGTTTCTCTAAAAGCTGTCTGGGTTTAATAAAACATCTTCTATATTACAGCATTGATAGCGACAGAATTAGATTACTTCACCAGGCAAAGTAAATGTTTTGTCTTCTTGGCTATAGAAGTTTGTAGCTCAGGCTATGAAGGTCATAGAAACGAACCAAAGACATCCTTATATGCATCGGAATCCCATGTATTTTACAGCATGTTTTAGCATAAAGCATCGCTGAACGAAGCGCCATTATAGATCACTTTATATAACCAGATCAGTTTTATTTTCTTTCAAATCTTAAACTAACAAGGCCTGTGCTTTTTGTCATTTTCTTTAACAAAAGATAGGGAGGGCTATGGCATATTTTCACATACCCCCTAAATTTGAGTCCTGGTTTTAACTTAACACACCAAGCAGTTCACTGACATGACACAGAGGTAAGCTATTTTAAGAGTGCACGGTGGGGCCGTCAAATCTATGGATAGCAGCCTACATCCTAATTTGGTCTGTCAAACAGGAAGGCCTACCTCTTATTTCTGAAATAGGAAGATATAGGCTCCAACACAAAGCCCTCTTGTTGTTAGTAAAGTCAAATAACAAATGAAGACGGCTGAACTGAATTAGGCCTACTCGAATGTGCCTAATTTCAGCTGCCACTTCAAGTTTCAGCACCACAATGTAAGTTACTTGAATCTGTCTCTTTGTGAGGTCAATAACTCTGAAAAAATAGCTTCATTATGGGCAAGGGACATATTGTTTTTATTAAAATAAATGATGGATCATTTGATTGAGACCACACTAATAGCTTATATGCGCACTTGACAAATTGTGCCCAGCGGAGAATCAGAGATGAGGGGCGGCATCGGGAACACATCAATATATAACCTAATAAGACACTCATTCTAAAAAACTCAGAAATCAAGAAATTGCAAATTACATGACCGATCCCTGGACTAGATAAACAATAAAATACTAAACCCTCCCACTGACTGAAATTGAAAAAGCATGGTCCACCCCCATGTTCCTCCATGTCCCCATTCTGTACATTTCATCCCTAACAAGATCCCATGTGGATAATGGCTAGTCTTGTCGGTGGGTGTGAATTAAAACACACTATATTTTAGTAAAGGGATACTTTGGGGTTTTGGCAATGATGCCCTTTATCTACTTCCCCGGATTCAGATGACCTCATGAGTCCCATTTTCATGTCTCTGTGTGCAGTTTGAATTCCAGTCATTTTTGATAAACGGCAGTCAGCATTGGCTCGCAAAGCTACTGTCACGCCTTGGTCTTAGTATTTTGTGTTTTCCTTAATTATTTGTTCAGGCCAGGGTGTGACATGGGTTTATTGTGTTGTCTTATTTGGGTTTTGTAGGCATTGGGATTGTGGTTGATTAGGGGTGTGTCTAGCATAGGCTTGGCTGCCTGAGGCGGTTCTCAATCAGAGTCAGGTGATTCCCGTTGTCTCTGATTGGGAACCATATTTAGGTAGCCTGGGTTTCACTGTGTATTTTGTGGGTGATTGTTCCTGTCTCTGTGTTAGTGTTCACCAGACAGGCTGTATAGGTTTTCTCATTCCGTTTGTTGTTTTTGTATATATACAGTTATTTCATGTATCGTTGTTTTTTCATTAAAGAACATGAGTAACTACCACGCCGCATTTTGGTCCGACTCTCTTTCAACAGACGAACGCCGTTACAGCTACCTCTAACTTCCGTCATACTGGACGTAGAGACACAAAAATGGTATCCACAAGTTTATCTGACTCTGGGGAGGTCGATAATGCCAAAATACTGAACTATCCCTTTAATCCATATTTCCCCATAAACATGCAAGCAGATTCTCATCAACAAAAAAAGTTGAGGTTTGGAGGTGATAGATATGTGGTTTAGACTTGTGCTGTATCCCACATGGCACCCTATTCCGTATTTAGTTCACTACTTTTGACCAGGGCCCATAGGGAAACTCATAGGGCTCTGGTCAAAAGTTATATTTAGGGGATAGAATGCCATTTGGGATTCAGTCTTGGTGTAAAGGCAAGGGAGCTGGAACTGATGGGTGGAATAATTAATGAACTGAAATAGACTGTGCATTAGAGCCGGGACTGAGCAGGGACTGGGATGTTAATTGACTATGATACTTGGGCTGGTGCCTCTCAGCCTCAGGGCCCTCTCTTCTCACCATGTTTTGCTCTGTCTCTAATCGCTCTCACTCCTCGATTTTCTCTTTCTCTCTTTTCAAACTTTCGCTCTCGTTCTCTCTCTCGCTCTCTTTCTCTCCCTGCTATTATCCCCCCTTTTCCTCTCATCACTCCTTTATTCTTTGCTCTTTCCTGATCTGATTCTTTCCTTCCTCCCACTCAGTCATTTTCCTTTCTTCCTTCCTATTTTTCCTTATTTTTGTTATATTCCATTTCTTCTCTCCTCTCCCTCCGTGTCTCTCTTTCCTGTTTAGGAAGTGAAAACAACATAGGAAGATAGTCCTTATTATGTCTCTCATGTTCAGAAGCACACCTACTACACACACATACACACACACATTTATCTTGCCGTCTTCTCTTGGTTCATACTATCACCTGCTTAGCATCCCCTCCATAATTCATGGCCTTAAATAGATGACCTAGGCATCTCTAGCGCAAGCGTTGAGTAGAAAGGGTATGTACTTTGATAAATACGCAAACAAACAAGGTCATAAAAGAAAATAAGCTTGGACCAGCACTTTCTATTTCCTCGACTTTATATCCCCATTTCCTTACAGATGTAGGATTTTAATTTGAACCAGTTTGCTGCAGCAGGAAAATATTCCTGCAGCAACAAGAAATGCCAATTATTATGTGGATTATAATGAATGGACATTTTTGTAGCGGGAGATATATTTTTTCATAAGGGAAGTCTGAAATTGAAAATTGGAAATGACAAACTTCAGAAGCCTAGAGGGAGTAACTGTACAGTACCATAGAGGCACTGAATACGTTAGAGGAAAAACAAAAAGAAATGGAGAAACGTATTCAAGAAAGATCAAGTGTAGTCTATTATTAAAATACAGTGAACTGGATGGAACATGATTCACCAAACGATATTTTGAAAGAGGACACAAAGTACTTTAAGCATATGATTTCATTTCAGTCTCTTCCATCTCCACTCACCGAAGTTAATTGTAAGGATTTTTTTCAGAGTAATAATGTCAAATGAACAGCTGTACAGAAAGACTCATGAGAAGGCCAAATTACAGAGAAGAAGGCTTTTGATAAAGTATGCTTGGAATATTTCAATTTTGTAGAAGCCAATATACAATGGGTTAACATTATGTATAGTGACCCTAGCTGTAAAATACTAAATAATGGCTACTTCTCTGAAAGTATTAAACTGTCAAGAGGACTAAAACAAGGTTGTCCACTATCGGCATATCTATTTATTATGGCCATCGAAATGTTAGCTATTAAAATCAGATCCAACAATAACATCAAGGGCCCAGAAATCCAGGGCTTAAAAACAAAGGTGCCATTGTACGCTGATGATTCATGTTTTCTTTTAAATCCACAATCTGGATCCCTACACAGCTTCATAGAGGATCTAGATCCCTTTTTAACCTTTCTGGATTACAACCAAATTATGATAAGAGTACTATATTACATCTTGGGTCACAAAAAAAATACTACTTTTACATTACCATGTAGTTTACCAATAAAATGCTCTGATGGTGAAGTGGACATACTCTGTATACTTATCCCAAAATAAAGAAATTATCTCAATACAATACATTTTAATAGAAAGATAGCAAAAATCTATACGCTCTTGCTACCATAGAAAGGACAATACATCTCTATTTGTGGAAAAATCACCCTGATTAACTCTTTAGTCATATCCCAGTTTACCTATTTGCTTCTGGACTTGCCTATACTTAGTGACTTGTTTTGTAAAATTATATCAGCAAAAAACAGTAAGCCAGACAAAATTAAATGGGCCTATTTATATAATTAATATTTTTTATTTAACTATTATTTAACTAGGTAAGTCAGTTAAGAACAAATTCTTATTTACAATGATGGCCTACCCCGGCTAAACCCAGACAACGCTGGGCCATTGTGCAGCGCCCTATGGGACTCCCAATCACGGCCGGATGTGATACAGCCTGAATTTGAACCAGGGACTATTGTGACACCTCTTGCAGTGCCTTAGACCGCTACGCCACTCGGGAGCCCTAAATATAAATTCGGAAGGCAGAAATAATGAAATATTAAAGCATTAGACCTCCAGTCATACAAAAGTCATACTTAAATCTGAACAGGTTGTCTAGCAGATTAGAAAGAATGTCTCACTCTATGTTCATGAAAGGCATTTTTCCCTTAATCCAGATTACCACCTTTCACTTTCGGTCATTTGAAAATGAAATTATCTCCAAAATATCTAATCTTTTTTAAGCATAGAAATTTGGTTGCAATTTCAGTTTAATCCACCAGAAAAGACAGAACAAATATTACAACACATTTTATGGTTAAACTCAATTATACCAATTAATTAAAAAAATACATTTTGGGAATAAAAAAAATGTATATATAATATATTAAGTATAAAATAATACAAAATATAATAAATATATAGGTATAATCTTTGTAAATGATATTATAAATAGGACTGGTGGAGTTATGTCACACATACAGCTAATACAAATATATGGAAATTAGAGGTCGACCAATTATGATTTTTCAACGCCGATACCGATACCGATTATTGGAGGACCAAAAAAAGCCAATAGCTATTAATCGGACCATTTTTTAAATGTATTTGTAATAATGACAATTACAACAATACTTAATGAACAATTATTTTAACTTAATATAATACATCAATACAAATCAATTTAGCCTCAAATAAATAATGAAACATGTTTAATTTGGTTAAAATAATGCAAAAACAAAGTGTTTGAGAAGAAAGTAAAAGTGCAATATGTGCCATGTAAAAAAGCTAACATTTAAGTTACTTGCTCAGAACATGAGAACATATGAAAGCTGGTGGTTCCTTTTAACATGAGACTTCAATATTCCAAGGTAAGAGGTTTTAGGTTGTAGTTAATATAGTATTTACAGGACTATTTCTCTCTATACCATTTGTATTCCATATACCTTTGACTATTGGATGTTCTTATAGGCACTTTAGTATTGCCAGTGTAACAGTATAGCTTCCGTCAATCTCCTCACTCCTACCTGGGCTCGAACCAGGAACACATCGACAACAGCCACCCTCGAAGCAGCGATACCCATGCAGAGCAAGGGGAACAACCACTCCAAGTCTCAGAGCGAGTGACGTTTGAAACGCTATTAGCGCGCACCCCGCTAACTAGCTAGCCATTTCACATTGGTTACACCAGCCTATTCTTGGGAGTTGATAGGCTTGAGTCATAAACAGCTTGAAGCATTGCGAAGAGCTGCTGGCAAAATGCACAAAAGTGCTGTTTGAATGAATGCTTACGAGCCTGCTGCTGCCTACCACCTCTCAGTCAGACTGCTAATATAATATAATAACACACAGAAATACTTTGGTCATTAATGTGGTTGAATCATTTAAAAAACAAAACGTTTATTATTATCGCATCTGCCTGCAATTAACGCAAGAGAAGTGACACAATTTCACCTGGTTAATATTGCCTGCTAACATGGATTTATTTTAGCTAAATATGCTAGTTTAAAAATATATACTTTTGTATTGATTTTAAGAAAGGCATTGATGTTTATGGTAATTGGAGCAACGACAGTCATCTTTCTGCGAATGCGCCCCGCATCGATTATATGCAACGCAGTACATGCTAGATAAACTAGTAATATCATCAACCATGTGTAGTTAACTAGTGATTACGATTGATTGATTGTGTTTTTATAAGATACGTTTAATGCTAGCTAGCAACTTACCTTGGCTTCTTTCTGCATTCGCATAACAGGTAGGCTCCTCGTGGAGTGCAATGTGAAGCAGGTGGTTAGAGCGTTGGACTAGTTAACTGTAAGGTTGCAAGATTGAATCCCCGAGCTGACAAGGTAAAAATCTGTCATTCTGCCCTTGAACAAGGCAGTTAACCTACCGTTCCTAGTCCGTCATTGAAAATAAGAACATGTTCTTAACTGACTTGCCTAGTTAAATAAATATATATATTTTTAAATAAAACAATCGGCCAAATCGGTGTCCAAAAATACCCATTTCCGATTGTTATGAAAACGTGAAATCGGCCCTAATTAATCAGCCATTCTGATTAATCGGTCGACCTCTAATGGAAATGTCCAGTCTACTCAAAATTACACCCAACTAATTGCAGCTTTACCAAGGCAAGTGGATGGGGGAGAAAGTAAGGAACTTGTCTGTCGGCCCTGCACTAAAGACCCAAATTGGCTCAAGACAATTGTGATAAATCAAAAAGTATACCTGTTTAATTTACAGACCAAAGAATTGGCAGCTGTGCCATATAGATGGCAACATAGATGGGAAGAGATTGTTTGATGTACCAATTCCATGGCACATGATTTTTAAACTGATACACAAAACAACGCTCGATTTTCAATTTAACTTATTATACAGAATTCTTGCAACCATTAGAATGTTATATATATGGGGGATACAACCATCCCGGCTCTGCAGATGTTGCTTTAAAGATAGTTGGTAATGTGCATATGTAGCTTGTTTTTGTTTACACGTTCAGGAATGGCTGAAGAATTGCAACATTTACCTGGAACTCTGCAAATAGCACTGCTGGGTGATTTAAAAAGTCATAGTCAATCGATAAATAATATAAAATACTCTTAGCAAAATTGTATATCTTTAATTTACAATACGTAGGATCTATATATATGCCATTTAGCAGACGCTTTTATCCAAAGCGACTTACAGTCATGTGTGCATACATTCTACGTATGGGTGGTCCCAGGGATCGAACCCACTACCCTGGCATTACAAGCGCCATGCTCTACCAACTGAGCTACAGAAGGACCAATCTATGAGAATAGAAAGGTTCAGATCTTTTGTGAAACATCACAGCACAGTTTAAAAATATATGCAGGTAGAAATCAAAACTGGATGGTGTTCAGAGATAGATGGGAGCGGTTGAGTTGAGCTGAAGGATGGGATATATTGTGTCCGTAGAATGTGTATAGTATGCACAAGATGGAAGTCGAAGCCTAAGTGTTGTTGTACATTAGTTTACTCCTATTAGGGGAGGGATGGTTGGGTTAGGGGAAAATATGTTTCAGAGGAGGCATGGCTTTCGACCTTCATCTCTCCCGAGCTCGTACGGGAGTTGTAGCGATGAGACAAGATAGTAACTACTAACAGTTGGATACCACGAAATTGGGGAGAAAAGGGGGTAAAATTTAAATTTTTAAAAATTTAAATAAATAAATGAAACAATGAAAACAAAGAGCAAATGCATCAAACACATTTGTAGAGTTCCAAGCTTGATGTAGTCATTGTGTGCTATGAATATGGGAACACGCACCTAACTTTTACTACTTTAATAAAAATTTAAGTGAATTTGTCACAATACTTCTGCTCCCCTAAAATGAAGACTATGTACAAAAATAGTACTTTCTAAACTGTA
Organism: Oncorhynchus keta; assembly: GCF_023373465.1. Taxonomy (NCBI): domain Eukaryota; kingdom Metazoa; phylum Chordata; class Actinopteri; order Salmoniformes; family Salmonidae; genus Oncorhynchus; species Oncorhynchus keta. Next base: position 20,598,347 of record NC_068444.1, on the reverse strand, counting down.
GGGCTGGGCGATATGACGATATATATCATGTGATGATAGAAAAACGTCTATCGTTTCATATTATGCTCTATTGTTTATTTCATTGTGTCGTAAATCACACTCTTTACGGCAACATTTTTCGTCATTTGGACGACGCTTTGCAACACAAACAAACATGGAGGAGGGTGAACGTGACACAGAGCATGGAGACACGGAGCTCGTACCTGAAAGAGGGGCTACTTCGGTTGCATGGACGTGGTTTGGGTATGAAAAGTCTGACACGGGCCAGAAAACCGTCCTCTGACAAATATGCAGCAAGCCGGTCCCGACAACAGGCTCAAACACGACTAATCTCTTTCACCACCTACGCAAGAATCATGTGAAACAGTATGGAGAGACTCTATGGATGAGACCCAAAAATGTACAGTCGAGTGCTCAAAACAAACCCCTGACTCAGACGATGCAAGAGGCTTTTTCCACGGCACAACATATGCCAAAGAATCACGAAGATGCAAGGAGGTAACAGCTGCTGTTACAACTGCAAAGACATGACCCCAATTTACACGGTCCAGAAATGGGGGTTTCGTGAGTTGGTGCTAACACTGTACCCAAGGTACCAAATGCAAATTGATATGTGACGCGTATTAATGCCAAAATAACATGCAAAACAGGCAAGCCCCCCCCCCCAAAAAAAAAAAATATATATATATATATATATATATATATATATATATTTTAGGCCTATATTTATGTGTTTATTTATCTTTTTAGATTTTATACATTCATATTTATATTTTCTTACAACAAAGGTTCTAAATAAAAAAAGAAATAATCAAATATGAGTAAGTACCTTGAGTTTAATTCAAACTGTAATAAGAAATAAGCCTTTACATGTGGTAATTTTATATAAACTATTTATTCATTGAATTTACAGAAAATGTGCTGTATCATGCTATGTATTGTTATCGGGATTTGAAATGACATATATCGGGATATGAGATTTTGGCCATATCGCCCAGCTCTACTAAACAGTTCACCCGATATAGATAAAAATACCCTCAAATTAAAGCTGACAGGCAACACTTACCTCACAGTCATTGTTTGACTTCAAATGCTAACTTTTGTATTATAGAGCCAAAAGAAGAACAAATGCTTCACTGTCCCAACAATTACGGAGGGCACTGAATATAATAATAAGGTTCTTACAATTCTCCTATTTCAACCATCCACAAATTATTATATATTTTTATACCCATTTTTCTCCCCAATTTGTAGTATTTACAGTCTTGTCTCATCGTTGCAACTCCCGTACGGACTTAGGAGAGGTGAAGGTCGAGAGCCATGCGTCCTCCAAAACACAACCCAACCAAGCCGCACTGCTTCTTAACACAGTGCCCAGTGTCGGAGGAAACACCGTGCACCTGGTCAGCATGCACTGTACTGCACGCAGCCCACCACAGGAGTCACTAGTGTGCGATATGACAAGGATATACCTGCTGGCCAAACCCTCCCTAACCCGGAAGACGCTGGGCCAATTGTGCACCGCCCCATGGGCCTCCCGGTCGTAGCCGGCTTCGACAGAGCCTGGACTCAAACCCAAAATCTCTGGTGGCACAATTAGCACTGTGATGCAGTGCCTTAGACAACTGCGCCACCCACTCCCCCTGAGAGTGGGGTCAGAGCTAGGGATCAACCATTATTGATGGTGACCCTGGATTAAGGTTAAGAGCCTTGCTCAAGGCATTTTTCACCTAGTCAGCTCGGGGATCTGAAGCAGCGACCTTTCAGTTACTGGCCCAAATGCTCTTAACCGCTAGTCTACCTGCTGCCCGCGACATATGTAAAAAAACAAAATGTCAGCTGGTACAGGTACTCTAGACTGGGCATCTGACTACTCTCAGAGTATACTTCTGCACTGGTGAAATTAAGTGTGAGTGGCAACTGAGCTGAAACCTTTGCTGGAGTCTTGAAAAACATCATCCCGAGATGCAGAATTAAATCCCTTCTCTTTTGGTGCCATTTCCTCCCTTTAAAGCTTCTAAACACCATGTCCTGTCTAGTGAAGAAAAATTCTAAATGTTTAATATTTATTTATTTATCTGATCATTTTCCAGTTTAACCCGTTTCAGCAGGCATTGTTGAGCACAGAGCTCAATCCAGCCATATACAGCAAACATTTCAGGATACGGTATTTGCCTCTACCATTAAAAGTTGGAAATGTGGGAATGAGCTGTCTCATCATTGAAATTAATTTTCGCTGACGGTTTTGATATCCGTTCTTCATGATCCATTACACCTCATGGTACACTTTTTATTTCTTCAACATTGAGGTAAAATAATCTTAAAGTCAGAAAATTACCCATGATCCTCTAAAAACATGCAAGAAGATTAAAAACAGACTTCCAGTGAGTTCAATGTTCACTATCTTTAGTTAACACACGCACACACACACACACAGACACACCTTCCCACTGATAGAAGGGAATTGATTTTTCACTCAAGTATTCGTATGATATAGACAGCCCATTCAGCGATAACTGGGCAATCCCAGCTGCCACCACTATCACACCAAGACCAGGAAATACAGCCGTGCTGAGGCCGGACAGTTTTAATAATATAAAGTATGTGTCCCAAATGGCACCCTATCCCCTATTCTATATAGTGCACTACTTTTGACCAGGGGCCCATAGGGTGTCCAATAGGGAACAGGGTGCCATTTGGAACACACACAAAATCATGAGCTGCCAAAGCAATATTCATCTGTAGCCCTGGTATCTGACACACACAGGGAGGGAGTGGAGATTGAGAGGAGTGGAGGATAGGTGAGGAGAGGAGAGGAGAGGAAGGGAGTAGATGGGAGAGGAGGGAAGGGGAGGGGAGAAGGGAAGGGGAGGAGAGGAGGGAAGTGGAGAGGCAAGGGGAGGAGAGGAGGGGAGGGGAGGAGGGGAAGGGAGTAGAAGGGAGAGGGGGGAAGGGGAGAAGGGAAGGGGTGGGGGGGAGTAGAGAAGGGAAGAGGAGGGAAGGGGAGGAGAGGAGGGAAGGGGAGAGGAGGCAAGCAGAGGAGAGGAGGGAAGGGGAGTAGAAGAGAAGAGAGAAGGGGAGGGAAGGGGGGTAGAGGAGAGAGGAGAGGAGAGGAGAGGAGAGGAGAGGAGAGGAGAGGAGAGGAGAGGAGAGGAGAGGAGAGGAGAGGAGAGGAGAGGAGAGGAGAGGAGAGGAGAGGAGAGGAGAGGAGAGGAGAGGTACAGGGGTAGGGAGCGAGAGAGAGAGGAAGAGTGAGAATAGAGAGAAAGAGAAAATAGATAAAGAGAAGGAAATGAGAATGAGAGAAGATTGCAGGTACACTACAACACTACTGCTCCGGTTGCACCAAAGCAAAAACCTCATACCACCTCATCCCTCGGTAGCCAGTCCATTTGGGGATACATCATGTCATCACCACCACGCTACCATCTCTGTCTGCTCAGAGATAACATTCAGAGTCTTTCCAATAGCTTCTACCCAATTTCATCCTCATGTACTCTATACTCGCTTTGCCACAGATACCTGGCCTACGTTACCGGGGCAACTACTACAACCTTTACTACAGTATGGAGTGATTTTACTGCCACCAGAAATTACATCTAAATGGACTCATTAATTTTGTAATTGATTTTGAATGAAATATTTTTGAATTTGTAATGTACACATTGAATCATTTTATTTATTAATTTAACTTTTATTTCATATTTTAAGACAAGCACACGCACACCACAAGCACACGCACTTGTACACACACACACACACACGCACGCGCACATACACACACACACACACATACACACACACACACACACACACACACACACACACACACACACACACACACACACACACACACACACACACACACACACACACACACACACACACACACACACACACACACACACATAGCGCGGGACATTCATCATGGCTTCTCCAGGGCCAACTCAAGCAGAAAATTAACAGCTGCCACAGCCACACCTCGCAGAGACCCCGCCATTCAATCTGCCTTTCACTCGGGTTCTCCAGTTGCCAGTCATTGGCATGTCAGACGTACAGACAGAAAGATATACAGACACATGGAAACTCCTGCATGCACACACATACAATTAAACCTTTAAACTTGACTTTCACAGAGGCATTTATGGCCAACTAAAATCAGCTATAGGTGCCTGTAGACACACACACACACACACACGCACGCACACACACACACACACACTAGAGCTGGGTGATATGGACAAAAATCCATATCATGATAAATTGACTTTATTATCATGGTAACAATTGAACGACAAGTTTATAACATGAATGTGCACCACGGTACATTTTTTATATTACCCTTACAACTACTACTACCACTAATGTACTTTTAATGTAGCCATCAATTGTCCAATCAACAATTACCCATTTTAGTAAACATATTTAATTTCAAACTTCATATTTCTCTAGTAGGACCCTATAGGTTAGTTATCGTAATGAACGATGTCAGAAGAATTTGTACGATAAGTGGTCGGTTTGGTTTGTGGCGATAGTTTTCAGTTTATCGTTCTGAAACACACACTTCCTTTTCCCAGTCTGTTTCTCCAGACCAGTTAGGAAAGCAAGAGGAGACTGAAGCGAGGAGCGCATCAACCGCAGGTGAGACGAGAGAATACATGTTTTTCCTCAAGCACCCTTTCAGGGAACAAGGGAGAGGAAGAGAAAAGAGGAGAAAATAGAAGGAACAATATCCTGTATCACTCTTTCAGAAAACGTCACAGTTGTTTTGAGGTTAGAGGAGAGAGGGTCTACTTAAAACCCAGCTGTAAGAAGGAAATAATTGACCAAAACACTGTTCTGTGCAGCTGGTCTATTTCCCATCACAGATAGACTGCTGTAATAGCGAGGCACGTGGACAGAAATCAAAGGAGAAGGGAGAAGGATAGCAAATCACTAAAAACAACACAAGATATATTTCAGAGGAAATTTGAAAAGGATGTCATTACCCATTCATGAGTAAGGAATACAAGTTATCCCTTGATGTGGACCTAATGATGAAGACCCAGATGAAAACGTCTGTGGGTTTGTTGGTCAGTACATAGCCTGCCAGCTGCCCAACCCAAACCAAAACCCTGAACTTCACAGCAACACCTTACATGCTGTAGTAATACAGCTAATAGTCTTTCATGTATCTGTGGGTTGTCATGTGTCAAGTGTGTCAACTTCTGTCAGATCAGCAGTTTGTCCGCTCCTTCCCTCCATCCCTCCCTCTCTCCATCCATCCCCTCTTCCTTCATCCCTCTCTCCATCCCTATGCATATTTCATTACCTCCAACCTACTGCAAGCAGGAAGAGGACTGTTATGTTATCCTCCTGGGCATTTTCTTGGGTGTGTGTGTGTCTGTATAACGTTGTGTGTCTCCTGAGCTAATCAATCACGTCTTGGTTGATTCACTGCAGCCACGAGAGACCTGGGAGGCCATGACACCACTGTAGCACCAAATGACCCCACATCGCTTGTTGAAAAAGTGCTCAGCTCTACCATCTGTTCTGTTTTTCTCCCTCTTCCTCTCTCCTTCTCTCCATCTCTTCTCCTCCTTACTGCATACACTTATACATGTTCATTCTCCCATCTCTTCCTCTCTCCATCTCTTCCTCTCTCCATCTCTTCCTCTCTCCTTCTCTCCATCTCTTCTCCTCCTTACTGCATAGACTTATACATGTTCATTCTCCCATCTCTTCCTCTCTCCATCTCTTCCTCTCTCCATCTCTTCCTCTCTCCTTCTCTCCATCTCTTCTCCTCCTTACTGCATAGACTTATACACGTTCATTCTCCCATCTCACCTTTTTTTTAAATAATTCATTTTAATGCCACTATTTATTTATTTTCTTTGCCTTTCCCCATATCTCTCTCCTTTCTCTTTCTCAGTGCTGGTGCAGTATTACGCTGGGGAGTGTTAGGGAGAAGAGTGCTTTAGATTACAGCACCCTCCCATGGGTGCCCTCTCACCAGACTGTTCTGCCTCTCGCTTTGCCAGGAAGATTCACTACATCTATTGTGTTTTACAGCCCCTTTCTTTATTCATCATAACACAGCTTCAATTTGATTAACTTCTCCAGACAACATATACTGTATCTATGCCTAGGCTGGCTGGCTGGGCTGGCTCTCTCTCTCTCTCCCTCCCATTCTCTCTACAACTCCCTTTCTCTCTACAACTCCCTTTCTCTCTACAACTCCCTTTCTCTCTACAACTCCCTTTCTCTCAACAACTCCCTTTCTCTCTACAACTCCCTTTCTCTCTACAACTCCCTTTCTCTCTTCCCTTCTCTTTCTTGCTTCCTCTCCATTTCTCTCTTTTCCTCAAGTTCCCTTTTCATTGTCTATCCTTCTATGCATAGTCACTTTACCCCGACCTACATATTACCTCAACTACCTCGACTAACCTGTACCCCCGCACATTGTATACCCTGTATGTAGCTTTGCTACTGTTATTTTATTTTGTTAAAATGTTTTTATTTAGTCAATATTTTCTTAAATATCTTATTATCTTAAACTGTATTGTTGGCTAAGGGTTTGTAAGTAAGCATTTCACGGTAAGGTTTCACACCTGTTGTATTCGGCACATGTGACAAATAACATTTGACTTGATCAAATTATCTTTTTCCATCTCCCTGATACCCCACACACACCCTCACACACACTATGATTATCTTGTGTCCACACACCAACACTCAGGGAGGACAGCAGTAACAGAATGGCTATATTTATTGCTGTCTGGACAGGTTTGTGTCTTGCTGTGGGGCTTTAGAGACTTCTACCCCAGCTGCCCCCTCCATAACACCACTACAGTTCTATCTGCTGTGGCCCCAGCTGTCCTCAGCACGGAACACTCAATGCTGCACATGCTGGAACACGGAACAGGCAACTACGGAAGTACAGAACTCGACAGACACTGGGGAGATTCTAAAGAGAGAAGGCTTTGTAAAGGATCAAAACACAAAACCCAAGTATCTCATGTGCCATGAGATAGGAAATATTGTTATATGTGCATAAACCAGCCACTTACAGATTGTCTGTTTAATCTTCTAACTAAGGTTTCTTCACAGCAATAGTGTAAATCAGCTCTGATACTGACGTGACATTGTAAAGGCTCTGATACTGACTTAGACTTGATTCATTATTGCTCACACTTTACAGCAAAACTGAAGAAATCATAAAAAGATTCAAGGTTTGATATTAATTTAAGATACAGATTGGGATCCATTTTGTGTCCTTGCCTTAGGCTACGTGAGTCCTCGCAGACCTCCCAGTTCTGCCTTAGTAGCCCCAAATAACTCTAGATACACCATCTGTCTTTCATGCACTTTCTACAGCAAAGGCCAAAACAACTCTTTCTAGCTTTCAGATGATGAGAAAAGGAGAGGCTGAGAGAGAGAGGGAGAGAGAGATAAAGAGAGAATGTGAGCAAAAGCAAGTGATATAATCTGTGTTCCGGGTGCAGTAAAGATGCCTGTCAGTGAAAAGGAATAATAATAATAATCTCTCTCTGCCTCTGTTCTCTCCCTCTGCTCTCTGACTAACCCGGGGTGTATTGGGAGCCCTGTTGGACCACAAGACATGGACGTGCCGTGTAAGGATTCTCCTATGATAAACACACACACACTTTGATGTGTATCATTCTGACAGGACAATATAAGCACCAGGTTAGTCTCGGGTTTGTCCCTCTAATCTTTCTTGTTCTGTTTCCTTTGTTCTGTCTTCTGTATTCTCCATTCTTTCACTCTCTCTCTCTCTCTCTCTCACTCTCTCTCTCTCTCTCTCTCTCTCTCACTCTCTCTCTCTCTCTCTCTCTCTCTCTCTCTCCCCCTCTCTCTCTCCCCCCTCCCTCTCTCTCCCCCTCTCTCTCTCTCTCTCTCCCCCCTCTCTCTCTCTCTCTCTCTCCCTCCCTCTCTCCCCCCCCTCTCTCTCTCTCTCTCCCCCCCCCTCTCTCTCTCTCTCTCTCTCTCTCTCTCTCTCTCTCTCTCTCTCTCTCTCTCTCTCTCTCTCTCCCCCTCTCTCTCTCTCTCTCTCCCTCCCCCTCTCTCTCTCTCTCTCTCTCTCTCTCTCTCTCTCTCTCTCTCCCCCTCTCTCTCTCTCTCTCTCTCTCTCTCTCCCTCCCCCTCTCTCTCTCTCTCTCTCTCTCTCTCTCTCTCCCCCTCCCCCCTCTCTCTCTCTCTCTCTCTCTCTCTCTCTCTCTCTCTCAATTTCCATTTCAATTGAATGGCTTTATTGACATGGGAAACACATGTTTACATTTCCAAAACAAGTGAAATAGATAATAAACAAAAATGAACAGTAAACATTACACTCACAAAAGTTCCAAAATAATAAAGACATTTCAAATGTCATATTATGGGCTAATAGTTCAAGTACAAAAGGCAAATAAATAAACATAAATATGGGTTGTATTTACATTGGTGTTTGTTCTTCACTGGTTGCCCTTTTCTTGTGGCAACAGGTCACAAATCTTGCTGCTGTGATGGCACACTGTGGTGGAGGTTAGCCTGTCTTCTCTTGAGAGCCAGGTCTTCCTATGGCGGCCTTCTTCAATAGCAAGGCTATGCTCACTGAGTCTGTACATAGTCAAAGCTTTCCTTAAGTTTAGGTGAGTCAATGTGGTTGGGTATTCTGCCACTGTGTACTCTCTGTCTAGTCCTCAGTTTTTTTGTTAATTCTTTCCAATGTGTCAAGTAATTATCTTTTTGATTTCTTATGATTTGGTTGGGTCTAACTGTGTTGCTGTCCTGGGGCTCTGTGGGGTCTGTTTGTGTTTGTGAACAGAGCCCCAGGACCAGCTTGCTTAGAAGACTCTTCTCCAGGTTAATCTCTCTGTAGGTGATGGCTTTGTTATGGAAGGTTTGGGAATAACTTCCTTTTAGGTGGTTGTAGAATGTAAAAGGCACTTTTCTAGATTTTGATAATGAGCGGGTATCGGCCTAATTCTGCTCTGCATGCATTATTTGGTGTTTTATGTTGTACACAGATGATATTTGTGCAGCATTCTGCATGCAGAGTCTCAATTTGGTGTTTGTATCATTTTGTGAATTCCCCAAGGCCATGTGGAAAGAAATGCCCTTTTTAACCGCACACTTGTTGTTTGTGTACATGTTTCCCACCAACAAACCTTTCCATCAGTTTGTATAGCAGACCCTCATGCCAAATTGAGTCAAAAGCTTTTTTGAAATCAATAAAGAATGAGAAGATTTTGCCATGGTTTTGGTTTGTTTCTTTACAATTAGTTAGTGCAGGGTGAGTATGTGGTCTGTCGTACTGTAATTTGGTAAAAAGCCAATTTGACATTTGCTCAGTACATTGTTTTCACTGAGGAAATATACGAGTCTGCTGTTAATGATAATAATAATTCCACTTTTGGCCTTCACAATCACCCAACCTCAACCCAAATGAGATGGTTTGGGATGAGTTGGACTGCAGAGTGAAGGAAAAGCAGCCAACAAGTGCTCAGCATATGTGGGAACTCCTTCAAGACCGTTGGAAAAGCATTCCAGGTGAAGCTGGTTGAGAGAATGCCAAGAGTGTGCAAAGCTGTCATCAAGGCGAAGACATTAAATATTAAAAAGAAAGAAAAACTGTTGAATGAGTAAGTGTGTCCAAACATTTCACTGGTACAGTATATGTTTTTCTATTCGTTCTTTGTTATAGGGCTAAAAAGATTGGAAAGTTGGTTTATACATACATGATCTTCGTTTTGGATAAATAGCTATTTGTGTTGTTATTTATTTAGTGTTCTTCAATTTTCCCAGAAGTGGGTAGAGTCTATGGATTCTTCAATTACATTGAGCTGATTTCTGACGTGCTGTTCCTTCTTCTTCCGTAGTGTATTTCTGTATTGCTTTAGTGATTCACCATAGTGAAGGCGAAGGCTCAGGTTTTCTGGGTTTTTGGTTGGATAGGTTTCTCAATTTCTTTCTTAGGTTTTTACATTCTTCATCAAACCATTTGTCATTAATGTTAATTTTCTTAGGTTTTCTGCTTGACATTTTAAGATTTGATAGGAAAGCTGAGAGGTCAAATATACTGTTTAGGTTTTCTACTTCCAAATTTACACGTTCACTATTACAGTGAAACATTTTGTCCAGGAAGTTGTCTGAAAGGGATTGAATTTGTTGTTGCCTACTTGTTTTTTTGTAGGATTCCACACTACTTTCCTTCCGTCTACAGCATTCCTTAATATTACTCACTTCCTTTGGCTTTGATGCCTCATAATTGAGTATTGCCCTGTTCAAGTAGACTGTGATTTTGCTGTGGTCTGATAGGGTGTCAGTGGGCTGACTGTGAATGCTCTGAGAGACTCTGGGTTGAGGTCAGTGATAAAGTAGTCTCCAGTACTACTCCCAAGAGATGAGCTAGAGGTGTACCTACAACAGGAGTCCCCTCGAAGCCTACCATTGACTATGTACATATCCTCACTCTCTCTCTGCTCTCTCTGCTTGTTACCACTAGTGGTGTGTGTGCGCGTGTGTTTGTGTGTTTCTGTTATAGCCTTGTATCTGTGCATTACTGTTTGTATCAGCCAGGTCACCATGATACAAGTCAGTATTCGACGTCCATTCATGTCTGCGAACGTCAGGAGGGACCAGAGTTAATGCCTAACCTTAACCATTCAGAGTTAATGCCTAACCGTAACCATTCAGAGTTAATGCCTAACCGTAACCATTCAGAGTTAATGCCTAACCTTAACCATTCAGAGTTAATGCCTAACCTTAACCATTCAGAGTTAATGCCTAACCGTAACCATTCAGAGTTAATGCCTAACCTTAACCATTCAGAGTTAATGCCTAACCTTAACCATTCAGAGTTAATGCCTAACCGTAACCATTCAGAGTTAATCCCCAACCTGTAACCATTCAGAGTTAATGCCTAACCTTAACCATTGAGAGTTAATGCCTAACATTAACCATTCAGAGTTAATGCCTAACCTAACCATTCAGAGTTAATGCCTAACCGTAACCATTCAGAGTTAATGCCTAACCTTAACCATTCAGAGTTAATGCCTAACCGTAACCATTCAGAGTTCATGTCTAACCAGAGTTAACCTAACCATTCAGAGTTAATGCCTAACATTCAACCATTCAGAGTTAATGCCTAACCGTAACCATTCAGAGTTAATGCCTAACCGTTCAACCATTTCAGAGTTAATGCCTAACCTTAACCATTCAGAGTTAATGCCTAACCTTAACCATTCAGAGTTAATGCCTAACCTTAACCATTCAGAGTTAATGCCTAACCTTAACCATTCAGAGTTAATGCCTAACCTTAACCATTCAGAGTTAATGCCTAACCGTAACCATTCAGAGTTAATGCCTAACCTTAACGATTCAGAGTTAATGCCTAACCTTAACCATTCAGAGTTAATGCCTAACCTTAACGATTCAGAGTTAATGCCTAACCTTAACCATTCAGAGTTAATGCCTAACCTTAACGATTCAGAGTTAATGCCTAACCTTAACCATTCAGAGTTAATGCCTAACCGTAACCATTCAGAGTTAATGCCTAACCGTAACCATTTAGAGTTAATGCCTAACCTTAACCATTCAGAGTTAATGCCTAACCTTAACCATTCAGAGTTAATGCCTAACCGTAACCATTCAGAGTTAATCCCCAACCTGTAACCATTCAGAGTTAATGCCTAACCTTAACCATTGAGAGTTAATGCCTAACCTTAACGATTCAGAGTTAATGCCTAACCTTAACGATTCAGAGTTAATGTCTAACCTTAACCATTCAGAGTTAATGCCTAACCTTAACCATTTAGAGTTAAAGCCTAACCTTAACCATTGAGAGTTAATGCCTAACCTTAACCATTCAGAGTTAATGTCTAACCTTAACCATTCAGAGTTAATGCCTAACCTTAACCATTGAGAGTTAAAGCCTAACCTTAACCATTGAGAGTTAATGCCTAACCTTAACCATTCAGAGTTAATGACTAACCTTAACCATTCAGAGTTAATGCCTAACCTTAACCATTCAGAGTTAATGCCTAACCTTAACCATTCAGAGTTAATGCCTAACCTTAACCATTCTGAGTCAATGCCTAACCTTAACCATTCAGAGTTAATGCCTAAACTTAACCATTCAGAGTTAATGCCTAACCTTAACCATTCAGAGTTAATGTCTAACCTTAACATTCAGAGTTAATGCCTAACCATAACCATTCAGAGTTAATGTCTAACCGTAACCATTCAGAGTTAATGTCTAACCGTAACCATTCAGAGTTAATGTCTAACCTTAACCATTCAGAGTTAATGTCTAACCTTAACCATTCAGAGTTAATGCCTAACCTTAACCATTCAGAGTTAATGTCTAACCTTAACCATTCAGAGTTAATGTCTAACCTTAACCATTCAGAGTTAATGTCTAACCTTAACCATTCAGAGTTAATGTCTAACCTTAACCATTCAGAGTTAATGTCTAACCGTAACCATTCAGAGTTAATGCCTAACCTCAACATTCAGCGTTAATGTCTAACCTTAACCATTCAGAGTTAATGTCTAACCTTAACATTCAGAGTTAATGCCTAACCTTAACCATTCAGAGTTAATGTCTAACCTTAACCATTCAGAGTTAATGTAACCTAATTCAGAGTTAATGTAACCATTCAGAGTTAATGCCTAACCTCAACATTCAGCGTTAATGTCTAACCTTAACCATTCAGAGTTAATGTCTAACCAGAGTTAACCATTCAGAGTTAATGCCTAACCTTAACATTCAGAGTTAATGTCTAACCTTAACCATTCAGAGTTAATGTCTCTAACCAGAGTTAATGTCTATTCAGAGTTAATGTCTAACCTTTCAGAGTTAATGTCTAACCTTCAGAGTTAATGTCTAACCTTAACATTCAGAGTTAATGTCTAACCTTAACATTCAGAGTTAATGTCTAACCTTAACCATTCAGAGTTAATGTCTAACTAACAGAGTTAATGTCTAACCATTCAGAGTTAATGTCTAACCTTAACATTCAGAGTTAATGTCTAACCTTAACATTCAGAGTTAATGTCTAACCTTAACATTCAGAGTTAATGTCTAACCTTAACATTCAGAGTTAATGTCTAACCTTAACCATTCAGAGTTAATGTCTAACCTTAACCATTCAGAGTTAATGTCTAACCTAACCATTCAGAGTTAATGCCTAACCTCAACATTCAGCGTTAATGTCTAACCTTTCAACCTAACCTTAACCATTCAGAGTTAATGTCTAACCTTCAACCAACCTCAGAGTTAATGTCTAACCTTAACCATTCAGAGTTAATGCCTAACCTCAACATTCAGCGTTAATGTCTAACCTTAACCAGAGTTAACCATTCAGAGTTAATGTCTAACCTTAACATTCAGAGTTAATGTCTAACCTTAACATTCAGAGTTAATGTCTAACCTTAACATTCAGAGTTAATGTCTAACCTTCAGAGTTAATGTCTAACCTTAACCATTCAGAGTTAATGTCTAACCTTAACCATTCAGAGTTAATGTCTAACCTAACATTCAGAGTTAATGTCTAACCTTAACATTCAGAGTTAATGTCTCAGAGTTAATGTCTAACCTTATTCAGAGTTAATGTCTAACCTTAACATTCAGAGTTAATGTCTAACCTTAACCATTCAGAGTTAATGTCTAACCTTAACCATTCAGAGTTAATGTCTAACCTAACATTCAGAGTTAATGTCTAACCTTAACCATTCAGAGTTAATGTCTAACTAACCTAACCTAACCATTCAGAGTTAATGTCTAACCTTAACCATTCAGAGTTAATGTCTAACCTTAACCATTCAGAGTTAATGTCTAACCTTAACCATTCAGAGTTAATGTCTAACCTTAACCATTCAGAGTTAATGTCTAACCTTAACCATTCAGAGTTAATGCCAACCTTCATTCAGAGTTAATGCCCATTCAACCTAACCTAACCATTCAGAGTTAATGCCTAACCTCAACATTCAACGTTAATGTCTAACCTTAACCATTCAGAGTTAATGTCTAACCTTAACCATTCAGAGTTAATGCCTAACCTTAACCATTCAGAGTTAATGTCTAACCTTAACCATTCAGAGTTAATGTCTAACCGTAACCATTCAGAGTTAATGCCTAACCTCAACATTCAGCGTTAATGTCTAACCTTAACCATTCAGAGTTAATGTCTAACCTTAACCATTCAGAGTTAATGCCTAACCTTAACATTCAGAGTTAATGTCTAACCTTAACCATTCAGAGTTAATGTCTAACCTTAACATTCAGAGTTAATGTCTAACCTTAACATTCAGCGTTAATGTCTAACCTTAACCATTCAGAGTTAATGTCTAACCTTAACCATTCAGAGTTAATGCCTAACCTTAACCATTCAGAGTTAATGTCTAACCTTAACCATTCAGAGTTAATGCCTAACCTTAACCATTCAGAGTTAATGTCTAACCTTAACCATTCAGAGTTAATGCCATTCAGAGTTAATGTCTACCTCAACATTCAGAGTTAATGTCTAACCTTAACCATTCAGAGTTAATGTCTAACCTTAACCATTCAGAGTTAATGTCTAACCTTTCAGAGTTAATGTCCATTCAGAGTTAATGTCTAACCTTAACATTCATTAATGTCTAACCTTAACCATTCAGAGTTAATGTCTAACCTTAACATTCAGAGTTAATGTCTAACCTTAACCATTCAGAGTTAATGTCTAACCTTAACATTCAGAGTTAATGTCTAACCTTAACATTCAGAGTTAATGTCTAACCAGAGTTAACTAACCTTATTCAGAGTTAATGTCTAACCTTAACCATTCAGAGTTAATGTCTAACCTTAACATTCAGAGTTAATGTCTAACCTTAACATTCAGAGTTAATGTCTAACCTTAACATTTCAGAGTTAATGTCTAACCTTAACATTCAGAGTTAATGTCTAACCTTAACCATTCAGAGTTAATGTCTAACCTTAACCATTCAGAGTTAATGTCTAACCTAACCAGAGTTAATGTCTAACCTTATTCAGAGTTAATGTCTAACCTTAACCATTCAGAGTTAATGTCTAACCTTAACCATTCAGAGTTAATGTCTAACCTTAACCATTCAGAGTTAATGTCTAACCTTAACCATTCAGAGTTAATGCCTAACCTCAACATTCAGCGTTAATGTCTAACCTTAACCATTCAGAGTTAATGTCTAACCTTAACCATTCAGAGTTAATGTCTAACCTTAACCATTCAGAGTTAATGTCTAACCTTCAAGTTAATGTCTATTCATTCAGAGTTAATGTCTAACCGTTAACCATTCAGAGTTAATGCCTAACCTCAACATTCAGAGTTAATGTCTAACCTTAACATTCAGAGTTAATGTCTAACCTTAACCATTCAGAGTTAATGTCTAACCTTAACATTCAGAGTTAATGTCTAACCTTAACATTCAGAGTTAATGTCTAACCTTTCAACATTCAGAGTTAATGTCTAACCTTAACATTCAGAGTTAATGTCTAACCTTAACCATTCAGAGTTAATGTCTAACCTTAACCAGAGTTCAACCTTAACCATTCAGAGTTAATGTCTAACCTTAACATTCAGAGTTAATGTCTAACCTTAACATTCAGAGTTAATGTCTAACCTTAACATTCAGAGTTAATGTCTAACCTAACATTCAGAGTTAATGTCTAACCTTAACATTCAGAGTTAATGTCTAACCTTAACATTCAGAGTTAATGTCTAACCTTAACATTCAGAGTTAATGTCTAACCTTAACCATTCAGAGTTAATGTCTAACCTTAACCATTCAGAGTTAATGTCTAACCTTAACATTCAGAGTTAATGTCTAACCTTAACATTCAGAGTTAATGTCTAACCTTAACATTCAGAGTTAATGTCTAACCTTAACATTCAGAGTTAATGTCTAACCTTAACCATTC